>NC_090228.1:2575198-2672698 GCF_024489055.1 Chanodichthys erythropterus
CCCATAAATCAAGAGCCCGCGGGCTGACGGGGAACCGCTGTGAGTCACAGAGTTCTGGACACTGAGTCCCCATCATCAACTCTCACCTTCAAATACGACTACCAGTCCTCTGAAACTCCACGCACAGCTTCTCCGACAACGTTCTTGATCAAAACAAATCCACTGCGGTACCTCTGCAGTGCCGGATTCGCCACCATACACAACACAACATTTAACATCGCAATCCATGTCTGTTGCAATCTCTTTTAATTGGTTGAAGTACATGCATGCATGAACACTACAAAGAGTTTGATGTTTAATACTGATGGGATGTTTGCTTGCTTGCTGTACGGACAGGCTGTAAGGACATACCTATTATGCCCCTTTACAAGATGTCATATCAGTCTCTGGTGTCTCCAGAATGTGTGTGTGAAGTTTCAGCTCAAAATCCCCCACAGATCATTTATTATAGCTTGTCAAATTTGCCCCTATTTGGGTGTGAGCAAAAACACACCGTTTTTGTGTGTGTCCCTTTAAATGCAAATGAGCTGCTGCTCCCGGCCCCCTTTCCAGAAGAGGGCGGAGCTTTAACAGCTCACACTTTAGTTGCTCAACAACAACAAAGCTGGAGAATCTCACGCAGCCAAAATGACGATCTCAGGAAAGTGTTTGTGAAGTTTCAGCCCACAGATCATTTATTATAGCATGTCCAAAATGCCCATTTTTGGGTGGAAGCAAAAACATGTGTATCTTTAAATGCAAATTAGCTGCTCCTTTCCAGAAGAGGGCCGAGCCTTTACAGCTCATGCCTCAGAAACTCTGGCAACAACAAAACAGTTGAAACAATATGGGTCTGTTTCCACAGAACACATTTTTGCGCTGCTTTTCCATTATTTTCTATGTAAACATGCACTATTCACACACAACGCATCTTTGTGTCTAAACACCTTCTTGTGTTTATACTAGATGCTCTAGTGAGGAGATAAACATGGAAAACTGTGTACCAGGGTTGCCAGGGTTTCACAACAAAACCCATCCAATTGCTACTCAAAACTAGTCCATTTGCTTTTCCAGGAGGTAAAATATGCACATTTTTGGGGGGGTAAAATATGCGTTTTTGGCAGGGTTCCCCTGGTAAAAGTCGCATTCGAGGGGCTAAATATCATGTTATTTGGGGTCGCTTCAACCCTCAGACATGAAAAACAACCCATGTCAACGGTGTTAAAGCAGCCCATTTCTGCAGGAAAACCGTGGACTTGGCAACGCTCCCTCAGGGGAGGAGCTAAGCTAACAGGGCAGATTACATCACCACTTGTAGGCGGGGCCTGTGTCAATGTGACATTAGAATGTACAGAAAACACGAATGACTCATTTTGAGACACTGTTTATGATTTATAGGGGAATATTAAAACACACACACTGCCGACACACATTTATGTTTAAACATCAAAAAGTGAATTTTGCATAATAGGTTTATTGGATTAATAAACTTCAAAATTGAATTTATGCCCTGACGAAATTTTTCAAGTGCATTAAACAGCACAAGCAATACAGTAGTGGCTAAAAGTGATGTCTGACCTAGGAAAATTTACATCTTTGCCTTTTATTCAAATAATATTAAAATCATTTTCTAAGCATATTGCATAGTTGTGCTTGGAGTCGATTGTTTTATTTGTGATGATAATGCAATGAAACATGACAAATTGTGCGCACATCATTTATAGCCAGTCTTTCATACAAAAGAAATGATGAACACATGCAAAAACAAGAGAGAACCAACAAAATATTAATAACTGATTATGCTGTAGTCAATGTATGCTTTATCCTGTGAGCTTTTTGTTTTCCTATGCAATTTTTTTGCATAGCAAAATAAAACCAGTAGTTGTCATTTTAGTGTTTTGTCATTTGCAAGATTAGTTTTTTGTTGTTCCCTCATATTTAAAAGGTTTAGAAAATATAAAATACTTCCTCAAATTTGATATTTAACTTTTAGGGTTATTAAATACAAATATCCTCTCTGGATGTCACTTTTGGCCACTACTGTATGTTTTTAATGTAAAATATGTATAATGACAGAGGTTATGTACTTGTGAACTGTTTATTTGATCCTAAACAAAGAATCTAAAGATCAATTTAGTGTTTATCCTTTTTTAATTGAGAAATTATTCAAATTAGAAATTAATTCATTACTGTGTACTGTGATTGTTTTGAAAACGTAATTATTAAAGTAATTTCAAAAAGTAATAGCCTTGTAATTTGTAACAGATACATTTTTTAACTTGATGCGTTTCAAACACTTGCATGTAGACTTTAAAAATGTGATTTATCTATAATCAAAATATTATTTTGAACCATTGTGCTTGAGATATATATAATATATATATATATATAGTGTACACTTCAAGTACGTCTTTTTCTTTTCTTTTTTCTTCTTTAATGGAGTGACTTGAATCTCTTCCTTTCAGGCATCTCTTCAGTCTTTCACAATTGTGTCCAGAGGCAGATATTAGATGCTGAGATGAGATGATTTGGTGACAGAACAAGAAATCTGATGTTCACTGTGGTAACAAGATTAGATGCACTGAGGGACTGGAATGGAAAGAAAATAACCAGGATTCCAATATGAAGGAAAACCCCTTAAAAATATAAGCAATACTTCCTGGTAATTTCATCAGATCTGATTCCATTAGAGTTCAGGCTGGTTCTGAGCCTACAGGGCCAATTTAATGTTCTATTACTTCTCCTGAAACTCTTGACATTCCTGTACCCCAGTAAACATCTCAACAGTTACAGTTTTCTGAGAGGCATCAGCTACATACGGATATCCTCACATATTGTACATCGAAAACACAAAAATAGTAATGCACACAGACAAATTTGCACAAACAGAAAAAAATATGTGGGAAATACTTCAAAGAGCATGTTTGAAGTGTAAAAGGATGCATATCATCTTCAGCCAGAGCTGTCGAGTTTGATATGAGCGCTTGATATTTTGATCTTTTTTCACAGTGGGTTCAACAGTCATATCCACACACTCCCATATACAGCAGCACATCTCACATACATTTCACCGGCACACCGATCACAATACTGCTCAACATCTGCAATTCATTCATCCAGAGCACAAACTTTGTTTCTTAGATACACTCTTATAAATAAGGTTCTTTATTGGCATCGATGGTTCCATGAAGAACCTTTAATATCCATGGAATCTGTCCATTGCACAGAAAGTTCTTTATAGTGGAAAAAGGTTCTTTAGATTATTAAAATGTTCTTCACACTAAGAAAAAAAAAAATTGTTCTTTTAAGAAATGTTCACTGAAAGGTTCTTTGGGGAACCCAACATGGTTCTTCTATGGCACTGCTACGAAAATCCCCTTTTGGAAACATTATTTTTTGATTTTAGATACTTTAAATTTGAATAATCTGAATAGAATCTTAATAGAATGTTTAGCACTAAAATGTAACATCTTATTTGCATCTCATTTTTACTATAAATGTAAATATAACTAGAAATATTATAGCTTCTTTAGTCTTCATATAAGATGTTGCATTATGTGTTGATTCTCACACACAGCCAATAGAAAGCAAGATGCATGCTGAGTGTCATGACAACTCATTTCTATTGTTATTATCAAGTCATTAGAATTATTACAATCATATTCAATAAAACAACAAATTAGTCAGTGTTACCATTAATACTGGACGGACGGACGGACGGACGGATGGATGGAATGACAGAATGACAGATTGACAGATTGACAGATTGATAGAACAATAGATGGATCGATAGATGGATGGATTGATAGATAGATAGATGGATCGATAGATAGATAGATAGATAGATAGATAGATAGATAGATAGATAGATAGATAGATAGATAGATAGATAGATAGATAGATAGATAGATAGATAGATAGATAGATAGATAGATAGATAGATAGATAGATAGATAGATAGATATACAGATTGATAGAACAATACAACAATATGGATGGATGGATGGATGGATGGATGGATGGATGGATGGATGGATGGATGGATGGATGGATGGATGGATGGATGGATGGATGGATGGATGGATGGATGGAATGACAGAATGACAGATTGATAGAACAATAGATGGATGGATAGATAGATAGATAGATAGATAGATAGATAGATAGATAGATAGATAGATAGATAGATAGATAGATAGATAGATAGATAGATAGATAGATAGATAGATAGATAGATAGCCAACAGGCATCTTTTCCCATCATCCCCTCTATTTAATGGGAGCAGCCAATTAATGTTGTCAGTAAATGGAAGGATTGTGCATCTGCTCCCTCCGGAGTTAATAATGTCTCAAGAACCCCTGATAGTATTGCTCTATGCTCTTTCAACTCTCTTCTCCTTTTCTTCCTCTCATTCTTCCCCTTTCGTGCCCAATCTTTGCCTGTGGCACTGTGAGATCCCGGTATCTCCGTTACCTTTGAAGGTCAGAGCATGTGAACGCAAAACGAACCTCCAGATATTCGGGAAAGCTCCCTAAACACAGAGACAGAAAAAGCTTTCTAGAACTACTCTGCTACAGGAAATCAACGGCCTAAATCCAGACAGTAGGATACCAGTCAACTGAGAGGTTTGAGTATACACACACACACACACACACACACACACACACACACACGTCATTGTGCATTTTTGCACTTCAGAAACTCCAAAAAAACTTGATTTTTTCTAATAACAAGCAGACTGAAAGAAGCTAAAAGAAGACTGCTGTGAATAATGAGTAATTCAGCGGGAATGTGAGACGCTTGGGGATTCACACATCCGAATGTGTCTGTGACAGACCTTATCCTGCAGATTTAATTACAGGTAAAATGCATATATTAATGAATTCAGTCTGAATGGAAGTGTTTGCCCTCACAATCCAATCAGTATAAGACACACTGTTGATATTTATTTGGTATTAACAACTTTTTAATATCAATATGTATAATTCCATATTGAATGTTAAATCAATCATCAGACAAGCGGCATTCCCGCAGCTAAAATATAATGAATCGCTGTGATACAATAACACATAATACCTGGTGAAACAGTCGGAGAGCAGCGCTTTGTTGCATTTCAGTGGAACAAAGTGATTTAGTGGCATTAACTTGATCTCATTTCTTATTTACTGATTTATTCCTTCATCACCTGTTGGGGTCGGAAACTCTCAGCTGCTGTTTACTAAAACCACATCCACTTTTTTTAGCAAGAGAGGTCCACCATCTGATCATCTCATGTGCTTAATGCATATTGATCGATGTACTACATGCATACATGTTACATAAGTAACATAATCCCATTCGGCTACCACACAAAAAAAACAATGGCCTGTGATTGGTCGCTTTACATGTCAGTCAGGTGATTTTGTTCTACCAAGTTGCAATCAAAAAGCTACGTGAAACCAGATTAATACTAACAACTACTCTTTGACCTTGCTATTCCTAATGAACTAATGCGCAGTGTACAATCTTCCTGTGACAGGCGCCCTGTAATTATTTGTAATTAAGTGAGTGCTGCAGAGAGAAATTAGCCGATGTGTCACGCACAACATTTTCACAGTTATCTAGCAGTGTCAGTCACCTTTACACACACAGGTCCGCTGTCATTACGATTAGCACGCATGCTCGCCACACATTTATAGATACACAATGCGCCTTTTCCGCCACCTTCCCACACAAACACATGCTACACTTCCTCACGCTGTTATCATGCGTCACACACACGCATACGAAAAACATCAGATTGAGAGTCAGAGGATGAGTGTCTCATTAATATCTCGACTCGCTTCACTATGAAAAGGATAATGTCTTTGTTGTAACTGTTAACTTAAAGGAAAGACTTGAGTCATAAACTACCACAAACAGTTATATTGTGAATTATTATTGCAATCTAAAATAGCAGTTTTAATGCATCCTTGTTAGTGTTCATGATTCGGGTGATTTTGTAGGGGAGTGAATCCGCATAGAAAATAATAAACAAATTAGATGGATAAATACAATAGAACAAAGATACAAATGAAATAAACAGTGCTTTATGATTTTCAGGTAAGTATTCATATCTTAATTATGATTTTAGTATCTCATAATTATGACATTTCGTGTTAATTATGATTTTGATCACACAATTATGACTTTTTATCTCATTATTATGACTTAGTATCTCAGTTTCAACTTTTTATGTCAGTTATTAATTAGTATCTTAGTATCTCATATTTTTGACTTTTCATGTTTAGTATATCATTATTATATGTAGTGTCTCATGATTTTGATTTATTATCATAATTATGACTTAGTATCTCATAATTACACCTAATACATAATTATGATGATCTCAATTTCTCAACATGTCAATTATTAATTGATATCTCATAAATATGACATTTAATGTCATATTATAACTTAGCATCTTATATTTTAGATATTATAATCATTATTAACTATCTCATAATTATGACATTTTATCTAATAATTGACTTAGTATCTCATATTTTTGACTTTTTATTTCAATTTTGACAATCTCTCAATTTTGATTTTTATTTCATAATTATGACTTTTCATAATTTTAACTTTGTATTTCATAACTACAACTTAATACATAATTATGATAACCTCAATTTCAATTTATGTCAGTTATTAATATCTCATAATTATGACAGTATCTCAATTCCAACTTTTTATCTCATTTGTAATAATTATGACATTTTATCTCATAATTATAACTTAGCATCTCATTGTTTTGTTTTATATATCATAATCATTAAGTATCTCATAATTATGACTTTTTATCTCATTATTATGACTTAGTATCTCAGTTTCAACTTTTTATGTCAGTTATTAATTAGTATCTTAGTATCTCTTTTTTTGACTTTTTATGTTTAGTATATCATTATTATATGTAGTGTCTCATGATTTTGATTTATTATCATAATTATGACTTAGTATCTCAATTTCAACTTTGTATCTCATAATTACACCTTAATACATAATTCTGATGATCTCAATTTTTCAACCTGTCAATTATTAATTGATATCTCATAAATATGACATTTAATGTCATATTATAACTTAGCATCTCATATTTTAGATATTATAATCATTATTAACTATCTCATAATTATGACATTTTATCTAATAATTGACTTAGTATCTCATATTTTTGACTTTTTATCTCATAATTGACTTAGAATCTCAATTTTGACTTTTTATCTCATGTCAATTATCAATTAGTATCTCAAAATTATAACTATCTCATATTTTTGACTTTTTAATCTCAATTTTGATGTAATATCTCAATTTTTATTTTTATGACATAATTATGACTTAGCATCTCATAATTACTACAACTTTTTATCTCATTTGTAATAATTGTGACATTTTATCTCATAATTATAACTTAGCATCTCATTGTTTTGTTTTATATCATAATCATTAAGTATCTCATAATTATGACGTTTTATCTCATAATAATAATTTAGTATCTCATATTTTTGACTTTTTATCTCATAATTATGACTTAGCATCTCACATTTGTACATATTTTTACATCTCATATTGCTACCAGTCAACAATGGTCTCAACAAATTCTCTTTGTATTTTGTTGTTTGATTATGATTAATGATGCAGAAAGAAGCAGGATTATTAGTCTGCTGTCACTAACAAGACCGAATGCACCCGATCCAATATAATGATACGCATTCATTTTCTTTCACAGTGGTTTACGTTCATGTACAAGCGACTGCCATACGCGTGATGTATTTATGAGGACAATCGCCCAGATGGGCATTTTGCAATTTTGCACTTTCACTTTATGATGGTTAAACTTTGCAATCAATCCGAGAATGACATACACTTCGAACCATGCCGCCTTGTCTATGATCCCTATACTTGACATCGCACATCCTGTGATGTGACTATAGCGGATGCGCACATCGCGATATCAATGCTAAAACGATATATTGTGCAGCCCTAATATACACAACAAAATAGCACAAGTCAAACACTGGATCCCACAACTAGAAACAGTGTGAGAATCGACAGGTCAATCAAACTCAAGGGTAGAAAATACTGTATAAACATCTGCAGTCTGTAAATGCAGCAGAGAGAAAAAAACACCAAATAATGAGAATGAATTTCTGGAGATGCACAAGAGATGCCTATTCATCTGTGCTGAACACACAGGCATTGTTTTATTAGGCGAGAGGCACAAAAAGTTTGCCCAAAAATTGCTATTGTCAGAAAATGTCATGGTTGCAGGAGCAAAGGCATCATTTGAGGAGCTGCGAGGCGGGTGAGAGGCACTTTTCTTGCTCTCAGAAAATAAATTTCAAGCATTAGTGCTTCCAGTTTCGCAGCTCATGCCTTGCCGACCTCACAAAAACACTTCAAATGAGTCGCGTCTGCTGCGGTTCAGAGGTGATTCTGGGATACACAAACACAAACATCTGCACTCGACCATCTAGAGAACAACCTCACCGGCAGAGATCTTTGTTAACCCACTTGACTCTGAAACCAGCACCTGCGAATGAGTAATATGACCTGAAAAAAACTGATAAATCAGAACTAAATTGGCTGAGCGTATGGTCTCTCCCCCTCTGGCTTGTGTTGAGGTGTTCGTCTGAGGTGAACAGGTTACTTTGACAGACCGCTGGTTATGACAACCGACCCACACACTTCTTTCACACTCCATTTGGTTTGATTTCCATCATTTTGCCAGCCGCCCAAGAAGGAATCACGCGCCCACACACATCGAAGCAAGGTAATCTTTGGTTCAACTTTAATCATGGAGACAATCATCAAAGCCGAGCAGACGTTATCCTGGATGAGGTCATTAATTTAAGGTTATGGCACTCATGATAATGATTTCATTTATGACGATCTCAAGACTAGTTTCATCCACTCTCAACATCGGTTCCTAAACAAAAAAAGGAGGCTGTATAGGAGCCCATTTCTGACATATAAGAAATGTTTAGTAAGTTGAAATTATGAGATACTAAGTCATAAATATGAGATCAAAAGTCGAACATTATGATGTAATTACGACTCATTTCAACTTAAAATGCCATAATTTTGTCTCATAATTGTCTTGGTGTCTCGACTTTTTATCTCAATTATGATTTAGTATCTCATTATGACATTTCATATCAATTATGACTTTGATCACATAATTATGACTTAGTATCACAATTGCAACTTTTTATGTCAATTATAATTTAGTATCTCATATTTTGTCTTTATCTCATAATCATTAAGTATCTCATATTTTTGACATTTGATCTCAAGTATTAATTAGTATCTCATAATTATAACTTAGTATCTCATATTTATGACTTTTTATTTCAATTCTGACTTAGTATCTCAATTTTGATTTTTATCTCATAATTATGACAGTATCTTATATTTTTATTACTTTTATCCTAGTATCTCATAATTATGACTTAGTGTCTCATGATTTTGACTTTTTGTCATAATTATGACTTGATCATTTCAACTGTGTATCTCATAATTATGACTTAATACATAATTACGATGATCTCAATTTCAACGTATTTCTATTATTAATTGATATCTCATAATTATTACTTAGTATCTCAATTTCAACTTTTTATCTCATATGTAATATTTATGACATTTTATGTCAATTATAACTTAGTATCACATATTTTGTCTTTTTATCTCATAATCATTAAGTATCTCATAATTATGACATTTTATCTCATAATTATGACTTAGCATCTCATATTTTTGACATGTTATCTCACAATTATAATTTACTATCTCATGATTTAGTTTCTCAAGATTTAGGACGACTAAATGATCTGAACTAAACTATCCACATTCATTTTATAGATCTATCTGTAGAACACAAGAAAATATAAACATACTTAATATCTCAATTGTTTCTCCTTAAGGCTCAACAATGTCTCAGACTGTGCTCAGCTTGCCAAGGTACTACACTATGCACAAGTCAGAAAGCTGAATAAAAAGCTTTTCTAATCAAAAAGAACAAATCAAAGCTAAGCTACAGTACCAGTCAACAATGGTCTCATTTGTGTCTACTCCTCCAATGGAGGAAAATCTAAGGCAAAGCTGGTCCTTAAATGAAGCAAATGAAAGCTCCTGAGCTCCAGAAGTAACATTTCTCAGTGGGTACAGTGCAGTTATAGCACATTTCATTCACACACACATTCCTCTTTCATGCAGACACCGATTGAAACACTTCCTTTAATGCTTCATTCTCTCACACACTCCCTTCTTCTTATCGCACATTTCTTTATCAATGTACGGTGATGTGTTAAAACAGAACAGATGAGATGTCACGTCTGCGCTGACATACAAGCACAGCATCTGTCATGAATTTTTCACTCAGTTTAACACCAGAAGTATTTATTACTCATTTGTTTCCAGCCAATACATAATAAGATGACTCACCTCAGAATTCTCTTAAAGCTATACAATAAGTCACTCGTAAGAGGTTAGGAAAGTTTTTTATATTTCTAATATTTTCAAATTAAAGACCTCCATGTAATGGTTTTATGAAGAGTAATTCATTTTGCATTTATAATCAAATTGTTTAAATAAAATAAAATTAAAAATAGTCGAGAAAGGAATTACAAAAAAATATAGCTGATATTACTTCCAAGAAATAACTGCATGGTAATAAATAAATGAATGTTAATTTTAAATATGAAATCTTGATTTCTCAATTTACATGCATTGCCTCAACTGCATATTTGTATTTCTGTTCCCTTGCCAGTGCCACTTTTACAATGCAATGCATTCAAGATATAGCCTATATTTTGCCATTTTATGTGTTCTTAGGGAATCAAAGTAGCTGAGCTGCAGAAACATGCAAAAAAATTATTATTCAGTTCAAAGGTAAAGGGATGTGATCACATTATAGTCTATAAACACATTTTAAACACCCCTATATTAATTGCGAGTGTGCGCCTGCTGAGCTAAACACGACGCCAATTAACAAGTCATAAGAACCGGAGCGATAGAAGCCGTGAGAGAAAAGTCATCTGTTATGCAAAAATGAATTTTTAGTAAGACTCAGGCCACCCGCTGAGGAAGCAAACCATATTTTTGCTGCACTGCATAGCCCAATTGCATCCTGGGATTGCGGCAATGTATTGTAACATTAGGCAGAGGTGCCGAAGGGCGTGTCGTAACATGAAAGTGTGTTCTGTGACTCGCTCAGATGAGTGTTAATTGATAGAAACCTGAAAAACAGTTCTTTAGCACTTCAGTCTGGGACGAAATAAGAATGTGCTGCCATCCTGTCTCTGTATGAAGAATATTATTAGTTTGTGTTAACATTATATTTTGCTTTTCTGCTTCAAACTGCCATAAATTCTCAATAAGAAACACACACATTCTTGTACATATATGTTTGTGAGGACATTTATTGACACAATGGCCTGGTTCTCAGTACAAGACTAAACTAAAGAGACAACAACAACAACAGATGCCTGCATCAGCAAGCGCTTGTGTGAGTGGGTTATGAGATAGCTGCAACTTTAGTTTAAAAAATAGTCCAAATACATTTTTATTGGTCATAACTTCTGGAGAAAAATAGCACAGACACTGGACAAATGAATGAAACTTTCTAGACCGCATGTGTCGACCACCTGCCATTGCACACGCTATTAAATGGAATATACTTTGAAAGGCTACGCGTTTGACTGTTCACATACACTAGTGAAAAAAGAAAGAAAAACAAAGTAAACTTTGGGCTTAACCCTATCCCTCACATCTAAGTGCCTAACCCGAACCCTTACCCTCAACTTTCCCTTAATCTAATTATAACCTAATCCCTAATAAAAAAAAAAAAGTCTTAACCCTCAAACAGGCCTTTAAATGGGGCTCAGAAAGTGAGGACCAGCCAAAATGTCCTCATTTTACTCACATTGTCCTCACTCCAATGGTCTAAAACTTAAAATGGTCCTCACAGAGTACACTAGTATAGTGCAAACTTGTGTTTTTAAGCTTGTAGATTCATTTGATAATGATACTAAAGTCCTTATTGGCACAAAATCTCCAAAACACTCAAGCTATAACATATATCAAATAATCAATGAAATCTGACAACAAATGGCTCAAAATCAGGTTGAAAAACTAGCAACCTTTGCCAAGAAGGTGATGGCACGATGTGATGTGAATTTAAGTGATTTGCATTGGAAGAAAACGGACGTGACAATTTCATATTTCTCTTTTTCACTTATTGACAAATTCAAGAAGCTTTTTAGTGCTAATGGAATAAAATGAAGAGCAAAGTACATTAGGCGATGCTCTGTGATCTATGTGTTTTGTAATTCTCGTGCTGCCACAGAGAAAGATGGGAAATGCAGTTTGGTAGAGCAAGTCTGTCACCTCATAAACCAGCTACATTATTTTCTGACAAGCTGTTCTTCTAGGAAAGCATTTCTAGTTCGATATTCTTCATCAGCAGTACACAAAATGCATTCCCAGAACTTTAGCTAACATTCTGGCAAGGTTCTCTCAAAGTTATGAACAAATGTTTCTCCAGTAACGTTAATAGAACGTTCATTCAAAGTTCTTTAATAATGTTCTCAAAACGTTAGCACAAAAACGTCATTTATAAATCATTCATGGAACTTTTTTTCTGAAATGTTTTAGTTCGATTTTTTTAAATGTTACTACTTGTTCAGATGTATTATGTTTGAAGAATGATAAAATGGAACATTTCTGTAGTGTTCGCATAATCACATTTTTAAAACATCTTGAACGTTCAGAGAACATTCAGAAATAACTTTTCAACTTTGGGATAATGGGAATGTCAGCAAAATGTTCTTAGAGCATATCTTTGCTAGTTTCCAAAAAATTCTGGAAAGTTTCTGGAAATTCTGAAAATGTAACAGATACACTCCAAAAATGCCATTCTTACAATTTTTGTCCTGTTTCCAGTCTAAATATCTAAAAATTCTTAGAATGAGAAGCATTTTCTAGACAAGTAAAAAAGTTTTACTTACACCACTGGCAGATTATTTTGCTCGTTTTAAGGAAAAACTTAATTTTGACTTATTTTTCTGAAAACAAGAAAATTATTTTTACTTGTCAAGAAAATGCTTCTTGATTTAAGAACTTTAAGATATTTAACAGCATTTTTTGCAGTGTATTTTCTGCCCCTTTGCATCCCTAGTCTAAACCCAGCTAGCAAAAATATGTTCTAAGGGGTGGAAAATTTCCAGAAACTTTCCAAAATTTCCAGAAACTTTCCAAATTTTCCTGAAAGTTTCCAAAAATTCTGGAAAGTGTCTGGAAATTCTGGAAATTTAACAGATATTTTCTGCCCCTTTGCATCCATAGTCTAAACCCAGCTAGCAAAAATATGTTCTAAGGGGTGGAAAATTTCCAGTAAATTTCCAGAAACTTTCCAAAATTTAGAAATTCTGGAAATATAACAGATATTTCCTGCCCCTTTGCATCCCTAGATCAGACTAACTGTACAGTAAATATTCACAACTTCTTTATGACCAAGGCTCATTAGCTTACATCATAATTCTTTAATTGACACACTACCAACTCAGAAAGTAAAGGCTCAAAGAAAATGCATGTAAATGATCATTCTGACAGGTTTATTTTCCTATTACAGCCATATGGAGCATCAGGATTTCTCTTCAACAATATTTAACTTCTTTTAATGAAATATTCAGCTAGAAAAAGAAAAAATATTGGATGGTGAAAAGTGTCAAGTGGTTAAAAAAAAAAAAAAGAGAGATTGATGACATCAGCTAGAAAGGAAAGGCGGGGCATGTTAGTATAGTCTGTTAAATTTGAATAAAGTCAAGATGTTTTTATTATTATTTACTTGGAATAATGTGCACAGATGAATTGTGCACAATACCACTAAGTACAGTTAATTTTGATTTCATGTTTCAGTATGTAAGTGCAAATGTGTTTACTTTGCCATGTAAACTGGTTAAGCGCTTTTATTCAAATGCACAAGCAAACTACTCTTTATTTTGATGCCTACACAATGGGGTCAGATGAACTTTAAATGCATGCTATTTCCTGCGTGCCGTACGCGCTCCTGCAGAGATAACATTAGAAGCAGTGCGAGGTTAATCACTTTGCACTAGGGCGTCAAACAACTCAACGGCCACATATGTCAGGCATCTAAAGATGTGATTTAATGCACAACACCTACACTGTGAAAATGCATGCATTGCCAAAATCTCCATCCCAACATTTCATTATTGCATAGAGATGCACAGCTGCAGGCACACGGACAATGGAAGGAGAGGCAGTTACAGGAGTGGGCGCGAAGCAGGTATTTATCTTTTCGCTGCGACTGCAGATTTTGATTAGCAGGTGCTCTGACAGAGGAGTGCGTGAGTCTTGGGTGCAAATAGCAGATGGGTAATTTCAGGTTTTATACGTGGAGAAAAAGCTGTCACCTCCGCCACGCGCAAAGTGCGAGTCGGTTGGGTACTCATCCACCACCCACTCGCTCCTTCCCACACATGCTCGGGAAAATTCGACATGATTTCTTGTGCTGAGACGTCTCCCATGGGAGGCGGAGGAGATCTTATCAGCTCCCCAGTTGCGAGATTAATACTTGCTTCTAATAGTGCACTTATCTGGTCACAAACAAGAGTGAGTCATTAGTGACTCTGTGTGAAGTGCAGGCTGGAGAGGGATCCTGGGGGGCACAATTAGTCCTGCACGCTGATGATAGCACCCCACCATGGGAACCCAGCTTGATGTGAGGGCCGTCGGATGGCATGTTGCAGGAGAGAGCCGGGTAATGGGGGAACAGAAGCAGATGGCCTGCAAACTCTTTAAACTCATACTACAATATCTAATTAATTTGACACTATTAGAAGTTGCCATGCGAGAGCATTAGTTTCATAATTCTGACCTTTTTTTCTCAGAATTGAGTGATATAACGTTAGAATTGCGAGATATTGAGTCAGAATTATAAACTATTAATTATAAAATTAAATTATATAATTATATAATATAAATATTATAAAGATATAAACTCACAATTGTATGAATTGCAAGTCAGACTTTTTTTCTCAGAATTGTGTTAATACTGTATCTCACAATTCTGACTTTATATCTCACAATTCTGACTTTATATCTCACAATTCTGACTTTATATCTCACAATTCTGACTTTATAACTCACAATTCTGACTTTATAACTCGCAATTCTGACTTTATAACTCGCAATTCTGACTTTATAACTCGCAATTCTGACTTTATAACTCGCATTTCTGACTTTATATCTCGCAATTCTGACTTTATATCTCGAAATTCTGACTTTATATCTCACAATTCTGACTTTATATCTCACAATTCTGACTTTATAACTCGCAATTCTGACTTTATATCTCACAATTCTGACTTTATATCTCACAATTCTGACTTTATATCTCACAATTCTGACTTTATATCTCATAATTCTGACTTTATATCTCACAATTCTGACTTTATATCTCACAATTCTGACTTTATATCTCACAATTCTGACTTTATAACTCGCAATTCTGACTTTATATCTCACAATTCTGACTTTATATCTCACAATTCTGACTTTATATCTCACAATTCTGACTTTATATCTCACAATTCTGACTTTATATCTCATAATTCTGACTTTATATCTCACAATTCTGACTTTATATCTCACAATTCTGACTTTATATCTCACAATTCTGACTTTATATCTCACAATTCTGACTTTATATCTCACAATTCTGACTTTATAACTCGCAATTCTGACTTTATAACTCGCAATTCTGACTTTATATCTCACAATTCTGACTTTATAACTCATAATTCTGACTTTATATCTCACAATTCTGACTTTATATCTCACAATTCTGACTTTATATCTCATAATTCTGACTTTATATCTCACAATTCTGACTTTATATCTCACAATTCTGACTTTATATCTCACAATTCTGACTTTATATCTCACAATTCTGACTTTATATCTCACAATTCTGACTTTATATCTCACAATTCTGACTTTATAACTCGCAATTCTGACTTTTTATCTCACAATTCTGACTTTATATCTCACAATTCTGACTTTATAACTCGCAATTCTGACTTTATAACTCGCAATTCTGACTTTATAACTCGCATTTCTGACTTTATAACTCGCATTTCTGACTTTATATCTCGCAATTCTGACTTTATATCTCGCAATTCTGACTTTATATCTCACAATTCTGACTTTATATCTCACAATTCTGACTTTATATCTCACAATTCTGACTTTATATCTCACAATTCTGACTTTATATCTCACAATTCTGACTTTATAACTCGCAATTCTGACTTTATAACTCGCAATTCTGACTTTATATCTCACAATTCTGACTTTATATCTCACAATTCTGACTTTATATCTCACAATTCTGACTTTATATCTCACAATTCTGACTTTATATCTCACAATTCTGACTTTATATCTCACAATTCTGACTTTATTTCTCGCAATTCTGACTTTATATCTCACAATTCTGACTTTATAACTCACAATTCTGACTTTATATCTCGCAATTCTGACTTTATATCTCACAATTCTGACTTTATAACTCGCAATTCTGACTTTATAACTCGCAATTCTGATTTAATATCTCACAATTCTGACTTTATATCTCACAATTCTGACTTTATATCTCGCAATTCTGACTTTATATCTCACAATTCTGACTTTATATCTCGCAATTCTGACTTTATATCTCACAATTCTGACTTTATATCTCACAATTCTGACTTTATATCTCACAATTCTGACTTTATATCTCACAATTCTGACTTTATATCTCGCAATTCTGACTTTATATCTCACAATTCTGACTTTATATCTCGCAATTCTGACTTTATATCTCACAATTCTGACTTTATATCTCACAATTCTGACTTTATATCTCACAATTCTGACTTTATATCTCACAATTCTGACTTTATTTCTCGCAATTCTGACTTTATATCTCACAATTCTGACTTTATAACTCACAATTCTGACTTTATATCTCGCAATTCTGACTTTATATCTCGCAATTCTGACTTTATAACTCGCATTTCTGACTTTATAACTCGCATTTCTGACTTTATAACTCGCATTTCTGACTTTATATCTCACAATTCTGACTTTATATCTCACAATTCTGACTTTATATCTCGCAATTCTGACTTTATATCTCACAATTCTGACTTTATAACTCGCATTTCTGACTTTATAACTCGCATTTCTGACTTTATATCTCACAATTCTGACTTTATATCTCACAATTCTGACTTTATATCTCACAATTCTGACTTTATATCTCACAATTCTGACTTTATATCTCACAATTCTGACTTTATATCTCACAATTCTGACTTTATATCTCACAATTCTGACTTTATTTCTCGCAATTCTGACTTTATATCTCACAATTCTGACTTTATAACTCACAATTCTGACTTTATAACACAATTCTGACTTTATATCTCGCAATTCTGACTTTATATCTCGCAATTCTGACTTTATAACACAATTCTGACTTTATATCTCGCAATTCTGACTTTATATCTCGCAATTCTGACTTTATAACTCGCAATTCTGACTTTATAACTCGCAATTCTGACTTTATAACTCGCATTTCTGACTTTATATCTCGCAATTCTGACTTTATATCTCGAAATTCTGACTTTATATCTCACAATTCTGACTTTATTTCTCGCAATTCTGACTGTATATCTCGCAATTCTGACTTTATATCTCGCAATTCTGACTTTATATCTCACAATTCTGACTTTATAACTCGCAATTCTGACTTTATAACTCGCAATTCTGACTTTATATCTCACAATTCTGACTTTATTTCTCGCAATTCTGACTGTATATCTCGCAATTCTGACTTTATATCTCGCAATTCTGACTTTATATCTCACAATTCTGACTTTATAACTCGCAATTCTGACTTTATAACTCGCAATTCTGATTTAATATCTCACAATTCTGACTTTATATCTCACAATTCTGACTTTATATCTCACAATTCTGACTTTATATCTCACAATTCTGACTTTATTTCTCGCAATTCTGACTGTATATCTCGCAATTCTGACTTTATATCTCACAATTCTGACTTTATATCTCGCAATTCTGACTTTATATCTCACAATTCTGACTTTATATCTCACAATTCTGACTTTATAACTCACAATTCTGACTTTATATCTCGCAATTCTGACTTTATATCTCGTAATTCTGACTTTATATCTCACAATTCTGACTTTATATCTCACAATTCTGACTTTATATCTCACAATTCTGACTTTATAACTCACAATTCTGACTTTATAACACAATTCTGACTTTATATCTCGCAATTCTGACTTTATATCTCGCAATTCTGACTTTATAACACAATTCTGACTTTATATCTCGCAATTCTGACTTTATATCTCGCAATTCTGACTTTATAACTCGCAATTCTGACTTTATAACTCGCAATTCTGACTTTATAACTCGCATTTCTGACTTTATATCTCGCAATTCTGACTTTATATCTCGAAATTCTGACTTTATATCTCACAATTCTGACTTTATTTCTCGCAATTCTGACTGTATATCTCGCAATTCTGACTTTATATCTCGCAATTCTGACTTTATATCTCACAATTCTGACTTTATAACTCGCAATTCTGACTTTATAACTCGCAATTCTGACTTTATATCTCACAATTCTGACTTTATTTCTCGCAATTCTGACTGTATATCTCGCAATTCTGACTTTATATCTCGCAATTCTGACTTTATATCTCACAATTCTGACTTTATAACTCGCAATTCTGACTTTATAACTCGCAATTCTGATTTAATATCTCACAATTCTGACTTTATATCTCACAATTCTGACTTTATATCTCACAATTCTGACTTTATATCTCACAATTCTGACTTTATTTCTCGCAATTCTGACTGTATATCTCGCAATTCTGACTTTATATCTCACAATTCTGACTTTATATCTCGCAATTCTGACTTTATATCTCACAATTCTGACTTTATATCTCACAATTCTGACTTTATAACTCACAATTCTGACTTTATATCTCGCAATTCTGACTTTATATCTCGTAATTCTGACTTTATATCTCACAATTCTGACTTTATATCTCACAATTCTGACTTTATATCTCACAATTCTGACTTTATATCTCACAATTCTGACTTTATATCTCGCAATTCTGACTTTATATCTCTCAATTCTGACTTTATATCTCACAATTCTGACTTTATATCTCTCAATTCTGACTTTATATCTCACAATTCTGACTTTATATCTCACAATTCTGACTTTATATCTCACAATTCTGACTTTATATCTCGCAATTCTGACTTTATATCTCGCAATTCTGACTTTATAACTCGCAAACCTGACTTTATAACTCACAATTCTGACTTTATATCGCAATTCTGACTTTATATCTCGCAATTCTGACTTTATATCTCGCAATTCTGACTTTATAACACAATTCTGACTTTATATCTCACAATTCTGACTTTATAACTCGCAATTCTGACTTTATAACACAATTCTGACTTTATATCTCACAATTCTGACTTTATATCTCGCAATTCTGACTTTATAACACAATTCTGACTTTATATCTCACAATTCTGACTTTATATCTCACAATTCTGACTTTATAACTCGCAATTCTGACTTTATATCTCGCAATTCTGACTTTATAACACAATTCTGACTTTATAACTCGCAATTCTGACTTTATATCTCGCAATTCTGACTTTATATCTCACAATTCTGACTTTATAACTCGCAATTCTGACTTTATATCTCGCAATTCTGACTTTATATCTCGCAATTCTGACTTTATAACACAATTCTGACTTTATAACTCGCAATTCTGACTTTATATCTCACAATTCTGACTTTATAACTCGCAATTCTGACTTTATATCGCAATTCTGATTTTATATCTCACAATTCTGACTTTATATCTCGCAATTCTGACTTTATAACACAATTCTGACTTTATAACTCGCAATTCTGACTTTATAACTCGCAATCCTGACTTTATAACTCGCAATCCTGACTTTATAACTCACAATTCTGACTTTATATCGCAATTCTGACTTTATATCTTGCAATTCTGACTTTATATCTCACAATTCTGACTTTATATCTCGCAATTCTGACTTTATAACACAATTCTGACTTTATAACTCGCAATTCTGACTTTATAACACAATTCTGACTTTATAACTCTCAATTCTGACTTTATATCTCGCAATTGTGACTTTATAACACAATTCTGACTTTATAACTCGCAATTCTGACTTTATATCGCAATTCTGACTTTATATCTCACAATTCTGACTTTATATCTCGCAATTCTGACTTTATATCTCACAATTCTGACTTTATAACACAATTCTGACTTTATAACACAATTCTGACTTTATAACTCACAATTTTGACTTTATATCTCGCAATTCTGACATAACTCGCAATTCTGACTTTATAACTCACAATTCTGACTTTATAACTCACAATTTTGACTTTATATCTCACAATTCTGACTTTATAACACAATTTTGACTTTATATCTCACAATTCTGACTTTATAACACAATTCTGACTTTATAACTCGCAATTCTGACTTTATAACAATTCTGACTTTATAACACAATTCTGACTTTATAACAATTCTGAGTTTATAACACAATTCTGACTTTATAACAATTCTGACTTTATAACACAATTCTGACTTTATATCTCACAATTTTGACTTTATAACACAATTTTGACTTTATATCTCACAATTCTGACTTTATATCTCACAATTCTGACTTTATAACACAATTTTGACTTTATATCTCACAATTCTGACTTTATAACACAATTTTGACTTTATATCTCACAATTCTAACTTTATATCTGGCAATTCTGAGAACAAAAGTCAGAATTTTGAGATAAAAAATAAAAAAGGTAATTGCGACTTTTTATTTCATGGTTGAAACAAGCTTCCATAAGGAATTAATGCTGCCAAGCACTAAAAAAAGAAAAAACATAAAAGCTCCACAACAGATGCCTGCTTTATTTTTCAAGTCTTTTGAAGTCATATGATCGCTTTGTAAGAGATTAATTAGTCCTTATTTGCTGAAAATACTCTGCAGAAGCTCTAAAATGTACGGATATTCTTCATAGTTTAAAGGAAACTCTGCAGTGTGCAAATACGTCTACTATGCTTTGTAAACTGATTAAGTGCTTTTATTCAATTGCATGACCAAACTACACTTTATTTTGATGCCTACATGATGGGGTGTACTTTAAATGCATGCAATTTTCTGTGTGCCGTACGCGCTCCTGCAAGAACAGTTGATTAATTTTATTTCAACTCTAATGCATTTTCATACAACTGAAGAGTAAAAGAAATAATACACCCCAAAACTGAATATTCTGTTATTATTTACTCACAAACAGAGATGTTTTGCAAAATGTTCACACTGCACTTTTCCATATACGATTAAAGTGAATGTGCAAAGGATGCTGTTGAGCACTAAAAAACAACATAAAAGGGGCATTAAAAATGTCTGCTTAACTTATGCTCTGTATTTCAAGTCATATGATCATTATTTGCTGAAAATACCTTCTGTGGAAGCTCTTAAATGTCATTTGCACACATTTAAACTGCCTCAAGATGAATCACACCAAGCTTGATGTCAAACTCCATTGTTTTTTTATGCATCTTCCAATGCTTTTGAATGTTTTGAATTGAATGCAAGTGTAAGCGATTTTCAGCAAATAGCAGCTTATTTCATATTGTTCATTATACAAAGCTATTGTATGACTTCAGAGGGACAATTTTTATGATGTTTTTTGGTAATTTTTTTAAGCTTAACAGCCTGCATCCCATTTTTTTAATGCATGGAAATGAGCAACGTTGGTAGATTTTTCCAAATATTTTGTGTTGCATGGGTAGAAACGTCAAACGAGTAAATGATGACAGACTTTACATTTATCGACTTAAATCAAATGCAAGTACACAAGGATCCTGTAAAGAAACCTCCCATGACACACAAGAACAATGTGGGTCATTTAGGGAATTACAAACCCGACACACAAACCTCAACGTGGCAGAGCGCGGGGAAAGCATGTCAGTGGGTTAAACGGGTTAAACGTGGGAAACATTAAACAACATTAAAAGAAAATGTTCTCTTGCTCTCTTTCTCTTCTGTACAGCGTGAGGGCGGCGAGGTGAGGAAATTTACGATGTGAGTACAGGAGAATGGGGCGCAGGCGGCGCGCGCCGTCACAACTTGTCATTACAGAAATGGAAATGGGATTTATAGAACCGCAGCGGCGGCATGACTTCTGCCGAACGGCCGTCGTTCCTGGGGGCATTACTCACAGCACGCCTCCCACCGGGACCTCAATACACACCCAATTACTATGTGCTTAAAACTATTACCATGCACTCAGAATAATGCCCTGTCCATTACCCTCGCTGTAGTCAATGGAGGAGCATGCTGGGAAAACAATCTCCCCTTCTGATAGCCTACCTATTCAACAGGGTTGTAGTCGAGACCACTGCAGTCAACGGCATGACAAGATCAAGACCCATCCAGACGAACAAGACAAGAACAAAGGTCATGTACTTTTAAAGTATGAACATATGGTACAGTAGCAACTTTGATTATGTCAAATGTATCTGAGTGAAGGGTGAAAAATGGCCAGGTAACTAGTTTTGTTGCATTACAAGTGCAGGAGTGAACAAATATAATGTCCTGCTGAATCAGGCCAATGATACATTTGAAGAAAACACCAAGAAACTCAATTTTATGAGACAACAAATCTGTGGGTTTGAATTCATGGCTTTATTTTTGTATTTCCAGCTATCATTGCATTAAAAATAAAAATAATAATAATAATAATTTTAAATAAAAACATCTGATAAATATATCACAATTTTTTAATGTAAATAAGAAAAAAATTACACCAAAAAAATAAAATAAATATAATTTAAATTCAAGTTCAAATGCACAATTGCAAGATCAGTCAGATTTTTTTTTTTAATTAAACCTCCTTTTTTTATGCAAAAACATGTATCATTTATTTATATATTATTGCATTATATTTAAATAAAGCCTAACATTAAATTATTAAATATAAAATAAAAAAATATATATAAAAATCTGACAAATATAAATATATAAAATATAAAAGTAATAAAAAATATTACATTAAAAACACAAATAAATACATGAATAAATAAATCTAAATTATTTATTGATTTTAATTAGATTGCTTCCTTTTTTGTGCAGATCATTTATTTGTAGTAAATTGTATTATTATTGCAAAGAAAATAATTAAAAAATTAAAAAATATAAATATATCATGAAAATATGTTATGTAAATAATAAAAAATATTAGACTAAAAATAAATTAATTTAAATTCAACTTTAGATGATGCGCAACTCCAAGATCAATGAGATTTTATTTTTTATGCAAAAAACGTATTTATTTGTAGTATCTTGTATTATTTTTCTAAAGAAAGCCTAACATTAATTTTTTTTTTAATTCTTACAAATATAAATATATAAAATACATACAATAAAAATATTAGACTAAAAACAAACAAATAAATAAATAATTTACTGTTTTTTAATTAGATCTTCCTTATGCAAAATGTATGATTATATATATATATTAGTATTAGTATTATTATTGTAAAGAAAGCCTAACATTAATCATTTATTTTAAATTGTTTATTTAAAATATATATTTATTGTATTTTTATTTATTTACTGTATTTGATTTTATATTTTCAATTTGTGAAGCACTTTGGGCAACAAAGTTGTGTTTAAATGTGCTAAATAAATAAATAAAAGTTGAAGTTGAAGCAAATAAGTATTAAAAAAATCTGACAAACATAAATATATCACATAAAAAATGTAATATCAATTATATAAAAAAAAACCATACTTAAACACATAAATATAAATAAACAAATAAATTTAATTCATTCATTCATTAGATTTTGCCCTGCAACACGCACCTATTACTTAGAAAGCAGAAAATTAGGATTCATAATACTCATGAATGGATCGTGAGTGTGAAATCAAGTTTCTCACACTGAAGGCAAAGCATTTACGCTAACTGATGTACGAGCTGTCGTGGCAGACAGCCAAGAGCCAGCCAGTGCCCTCCGTTTACAAGAGACTAACAAGAGACTGACTGAAGCGAGAGATGGAGATCTTAGTCTCTGTGCATACAGAAGAAAACAACATCTGTCGGCATAGATTTTGCTTATATACATTTTTGAATTTCAAATTCAAATTTGGAATTCCGCATCCTGTTTCGCACCTAAATTCAAAATCCGGAACTCAACTTGAAATTCTAAGGTCATTCTAAACTTAACTTTGAATGATGCATATCTGCAAGATCATTCTGATTTACTGTTTTTAATTAGACTTCTCCCTTAAAGAGAAACAGTGTTTTCATGCACCATTGACAGAAGTGAGCAGCATTCGATCACGTGTCCCTCAGAGGACTGTAGTGTGTCAATAGGTCAGGTCATCCCATTCACAGGCTATCAGGTAAATATGACCTTTTCTAAAAGGCTCTGACTATTTATAAGCACTCATCAATGGTTTTTGCATCACATTTTCTCCTCCAGTGTTCCTGCCCACCATCTCAAGGGCCGTTCTGTTCAAAATGACCCCCGGCAGATTCAGACCTGACCTTCAGAGCCTTGATGGGACATCATGAACGCTGGGAGCTGGTAAAACTTTATGTCCATCTGTGTCTCTGTGTAGTTTTTACATTTTATTACCAACCTGCCTCATCAAAAAGATGGATGAACGGACGTAACTGCTTGTGTCTATGCGACCCCCGGCGGGCTAATGTGCGACAGAGAAAGATTTTATATCATTCGATTTATGACATCCCCCTCCTGATACGGCACAACGTTTGTGTTTCACTCATCCAGCTCTATGCATTACAGCTTGATTTTGAACATCGCTCCACCTCTGAAACTTCTTTTCTTTTCAGCGGATGTCGTTACTTAAGCCTTTTCACACTGCAATCAAATCCCTATGGCTAAAATCAAGTCTCATCCTACATTTTTTCTTGTTCAATATGATGTATTACTTCAAAATATGACACACTACAGAAGCAACCTGTCGATTTTAGCATACCTGTTTAAAACGTTCATTTCAGCTTTCTTCATAATTCCCACTCTAAAATCTGGCCAGGGATTTCGAACCTTCCCTTTCTTGGAAGCTCCTCTAAATTCTGTTGAAGATGATTCAACCCCAAGCAGAGAACTGTGCGTATTTCAGGTCTGAGCACACGTCCCTACAGAGAGGAAGTTGCAACATCCTTAAAGAGAGATTACCAGAGCCTCTCTTCTACTTCTCTGCTCCAGCTCTCTTCAAAGACGCCCATCTCCAAAGACAAAAGGAAAAATTTGCTCTCGGGACATTTTTCTAATAAGACATTCCCACGAATTCTGCGCTAAGCATGTTCAGAATTCAAATGGATAATGCTTGGAAAGTACACTCTAAAAAATGCTGGGTTAAAACAACCCAGGTTGGGTTGAAAATGGACAAACCCAGTAACTGGGCTGTTTTGACCCAGCGGCAACATTTAATTCTCGCTTTCTGGCAGTTTTCTTTAACCCAACTATTGTTTAAAATTACTATATTGATTAAAAATTAATATATAGCTGGCTTAAAATGAACCCAAAATAGGTTGGAAATTGAAAATCACACATAATTACTACACTTTAAAAAATGCTGGGTTAAAAACAACCCAAGTTGGGTTGAAAATGGACAAATCCAGCGATTGGGTTGTTTTAAACCAGCGGTAGGGTTAAATGTTTACCCAACCTGCTGGGTAGTTTTATTTAACTCAACTATTGTTTAAAAATTACTGTATTGCTTAATTAAAATTAACCCAAAGTATGTTGGAAATGAACATTTATTAATGTTCAATGAATAATTATTAAACAATAAACATTTATTAAATTGCTTATTAATAAATTTATATTAATAAACTATTAAATTTCTATTCATAAAATATTAAAGCTTATTAATAAACATTCACCTTTTGTCTATTATTGTTGCCTCTAATTGCATCTGGTTTTTAATTTCCCAACTATTTTGGGTTCATTTTAAGCCAGCCATATAGCAATTTTTAAACAATAGTTGGTTTAAATAAAACTACCCAGCAGGTAGGGTAAACATTTAACCCAACCGCTGGGTTAAAACAACCCAATTGCTGGGTTTGTCCATTTTCAACCCAACTTGGGTTGTTTTTAACCCAGCATTTTTTAGAATGTAGAGGCAACAACAATAATCAAAAGATGAACATTTATTAATAAGCAATTAAATAAATTATTATTTTTCAATTATTATTCATTAAACATTAATAAATGTTCTTTTATTAAATGTTAATTTCCTACATATTTTGGGTTCATTTTAATCAAGCAATACAGTAATTTTTAAACAATTGGTGAGTTAAAAAAAAAACCTACCCTGTAGGTTGGGTCAAACATTTAACCCAACCACTGGGTTAAAAACAACCCATTTGCTGGGTTAAAACAACCCGTTCACTGAGTTTTTCCATTTTCAACCCAGCTTGTTTTTAACCCAACATTTATTAGAGTGTATATTAGTGAAATCCAGGAATAAATGCAAACTACTATGGATTAACAACTGATTGCATTTGATAGAAAATGTATTAATAAGCAATTTAATAAATGTTTATTGTTTAATTATTATTCATTGAACTTATTAATAAATGTTCATTTAATAAACATATTAATAAATGTTAATTTCCAACATATTTTGGGTTCATTTTAAGCAAGCAATACAGACATTTTTAAACAATAGTTAAATAAAACTATCCAGCAGGTTGGGCAAACATTTAACCCAACCAATGAGTTAAAACAACCCATTCGCTGGGTTAAAACAACCCAGTCACTGGGTTTGTCCATTTTCAATTCAACTTGGGTTGTTTTTAACCCAGCATTTATTAGAGTGTATATTAGTGAATGCTGTCATAAATGGGAACTACTCAAAAAGGATTAACAACTGACTGCATTTGATAGAAAAGATCTTATGGAAAATGTACTGTTTCATTAGCGAGCCTGATGGGATTGTATATTACGCCTGGATAGAGCCGGTGATCATCATACCGAATTAATAAGGTCAATTAGCAAACACACAAAGCCATCTAGAGCCATCTAAAGCAGAGGCCGAGAACAATCACAGGTGTCTGTTTACTTCTCAGCGTGGCACGGCTTTGATTTATGGACACTTGACTTCTCGGCTAAACAAATTTCTAATAGAGCGGAGGCTGGTGAAAAATGGCTTGTAGTTAATTATATATGACAGGGAGAGGTCTCTTATTAAAGGGAATTTTATCACGAAGCGCCACTGTGCTCTTCCCAGCGAGAAAATTGAGATTCATTGGGAGCAAGAACGAGACTCGCACATGGTCTGCATGCATGTTATTAGCTACGATATCTGAAAGAGAAACAATGAAGCAATAATAGTGTCTCACATGCGGCTGAGGCTGCAGCAAAGGAAGAAAAGCAGCAGATTTATTTATAACAAAAACAAAAATAACAAAAACTCTCAGGCTACATGGCAGTCTTGAAAACCGTGAAGATAACAACCGCATTTACAATGACTAATGGACAAACTGAAGGCTAGATATATACAAACTAATGATGCATGAAACAGGACAGGTGTGACTTAATCAATGAACTAATGAAAAACCATGGAAAGTGGGAATCAGAAGTGGGATCAAGGAACAAAGGAAACAGGAACAGAAAACTCAGGGTAAGTTAACAACTATGTACTAAAAACGGACAAGTTTATGCTTTGTGTTTTTTAGGTACAGAAGACAACATTGTCAAAACGATGCCACGGATCTGCAAAAATGACTAAAATCGCTGTATTCTGATGCCAGGCCAGTAGATGGCGATGTCACTTTGTAAAGAAAAATTACATGCTTATAGACTGAACACGTAATACGCATGCACATGACGTCACCATTTTCACAAATTCGTGTTTTTGTAGCTTACACAGAGACGATAACTGTCTCGTTTTCAAAAGTTTGCATTTTCAGGACCCCAAAAAGTCGTTGTTTTGTAAATTAACTGTGAAAATGCATAAAAAGTTTTCCATTTTTAGTTGAAAATGGTGTTGTGTAAACAGCCCCTTAGCCTCTCCCTGGCCACAGACCTGCAGAATTTTAGGACATGAACAGCTCTAAACAAGACGTCATCTCGAAACTACGGTAATAACAACTGCTTTTGGTAAAATTTGCTCAAAACTGTTGGTCTAGGATAAGCTTTCTTTGCAATAATAGCATATTGGCAAGCGATCCAGTGCGTGTCTGTGTTTGCGCTCTGGAGAGCATCAAAGGTTTCTATTTACAACATGTTTTTGCAGTGTTGAGCAATGCAGCCAATCACAAACCTATCTGTTGATTTCTTGAACTCAATGACCAATCAGAGGTGTTTAAGTTAGAAACCACTCGGTTTTTGTTAAGTGCTGAGATCTGCACACTCACAAATCCTCTTAATAAAATAAATGGTAGACATTATGAGAGATTCATAGCGCAGTAAGCTTCATTGATTATAACAGAACTTTGTGAGATTGCAATGAACTAAAATGAGTGACAGCTTTTTAGTGATTATAAAGGGCGCTTTCTGTCATGCCAAATTACACATGTAGTAGCCTGTACATAACAGTGGTTTGTGAACCTAGACGCTTTAATAAATCAGTTATCAGGAATGTTTATGCTGGGATGTGCATATTTTTTGCCTATATATGGGTCTCTTTTGAAAAAGTTACCAAAAAATGTAAATAACTCTATGAATTATAGCATGTATTTACTGTATGTGGCATAAAAACAATGACTCATTTTAAGAGACAGCATTACAATCCAACACAAATGCTAACAAAAGTCAATTAAAAATGGTTCATTGTAAAAGTGTTAGGGATTTGTATAAATCAAGTATGAATAATTAGTAATGCTTCCCTTAGCAAAAAGTACTAAAACCATGCCAGTTTATATAACCAAAACATAAATATAGAGATAAACAGCTAGCTAAATATTTCCTCTGCTACACTAACTTGAATCTTTATCATTTGGTACTTTAAAATGAACAAAGTGATTCACTAAAATTACTTTACAAAGCTAGCATACAATTGCAGCCTCGGCTTGTTCAGTTACAATACAATTTGAGAAATATTATATACAAAGTACAATGCAAAAAAAGCAACGTTTGAACATTTACTTGTTAGGAGAAAAACAGGCTACTCGTTACAGTATTTGTAAAACAGCTATGCTGCTGAAGCTAGTGGAATGTCGCAAACTCAGTTCCACTAGGTCTTAATAAACATAACTTCTAGGTGATATTAAGACAAAAATGTTTTTTTCATATGCCGCTAATTACATACGCAAAGTCAGTGTGCTTCACCCAGTCACCACAACTATACTCCATCGCTCATTAGCTGCCAGCAGCACCTCAAACAACCTCCTGACCCATGTGGAAGCAAACTCTAATTAAAACTAGTAGACTAGAGTCTTTCAGAGCCGTCCAAGCTCTAATTACAGAGCCAAATACAAGGCTTCTCCCGTCTGATGGGAAAGGAGTGTGCATTGATTAAACTCGCTGCATTTCTGTGTCTGTCCAGCTGCTGCCCTTAAAATGCAGTTTCTTTTTATTTCGAAATTATATAGTGCTGCCGTAATGATGCATTTCTGTAAGCCTAACCCTGGTTCCCTCAACTATTCGACAATGTTCTCTCGAATATTGAAGCTTCAAAACAATCGCCAGAGCTAAAAAGCCAAACGTAGGCTATAAACAAACGGTCACATGACTTCAACGTCACAAGCTGCAACAACTTTTTCAGTCTTTATTTAAAAAACATTTTCCAGTTAGAATAGTTTGCAAGAGCACGATTATGAACAGTAAAAGCAAAAATACTGCTCTATTTTATGTCATAGAATAAAACATGAAAATATCTTAAGCTTCACCACAGATGTTATTTCAGAAACTCATTTACTTTAGGACAATGGAACTGAAAAATGCTCTTTTTTGGGTTTTGGCATACAAAAACATCATCCCTGCAGCACCCTATTAATGTATTCCAGCAGATCTGATTGGATAAGCCAGCTGTCGATCTGGGTCAACCAGTGCCACCCTTTGCCCTTATATGGCAACATCTCAGGAAATGCAAAGAAATAACGTTCCATTCCTGCAATCAGGGGCGTGTCTAGAGGGGTGGATTCGCTACCCATTGCTGCCGGTAAATCTGATAATGCTCCACACCATTGGTTCAGAGCGCTGTCAATGCTTTGGAAATTTTAAGCCTTTTTACCATGCCAATAAAGCTACTTGAATTAGAACTTGTCGATTTCTGATTAATTTGAAAACAGGAGGAGAGAGATAACGTCTCTGTTTGTCTGCATGTAAACACATTTATATATTGTGATATTTTGCCCTGGTCACACTTGAGTCTATATTTATTATGATTACTTTCACGTGACCGGTGAAGCTAGTATGAGTAACAAAATGCCTTTTTTATCTTTTTTGTTTCCAGATTTGAGTGTAATAATGATACAAAACCTGACACTTCAAATTAACATTTAAAAAAAAAACATTGACAATAAAGTAGTCTTTAATGATGTCTAAATAGATATCCAAATGCAAAACCTTATACAAGGGTACATTTATTTTATACGAAAACTATGTACTAAAAAATGGAAAAAAATTGCGTACAAACGGCAACGTTGTCAAAATGATCCCCGTTCACACAGACTAAAACCGCTGTATTGTGCTGCCAGGCCAGTAGTTGGCGATGTCCCTTTGTAAAAAAACACATAATACGCATGTGCATGTCACCATTTTCACAAATTCTCGTTTTTGTAGTTTACAAAGAGACGGTAATGGTATTGCGTTCAAAAACTTGCACTATGAAACTCGATTTCAAAATTTAGCATTTAGCCCCCAAAACGGCGTTGTCGTGTAAATGAGCGACTAAACGGCATAAAAAGTTGAAAATGGAGTCAAGTAAACAGACTCTAATTATGTCTGAAAACAGTGTTTCCGGCAACTAGGGAATATGCAGCCCTGTTTACTTATTTATATATAGGGCTATACAGGCTTCTCGTGGTTATGCCATGGTATTACAGGTGCATAATTAGAGGTAAATTTTTTAAATAAAAATATATTATTGAACTAACATAAAGCACATTCATTTCACATATATATTGTCTTCGCAGAAGCCGGAATTTATTTGTGATTTCCCATGGGCCCCCCTGAGTGGTTCTTTGTCCCACCTGCGCCACCCCAGAACTCCATTTCATTCTCGCTTTCTGATTTTTTTCCCACTACTTCAGGATTGTGTGTGTGCTCAAGAGGAGCTGAAAGGTATCAGTGCTGCAGTGGGCACCGAGCGGCCTTGGGGAATGTGGGAATTAAAGTCGAGGGGTGACGCAAGTGGTCAAGTGAATGGAGATTATGTGCCTCCATCAAACTGCAAATAAAACACACTCACACACTTCTTCCTCCTCCTCCTGTGACAAACTCTCATCTCGTCCCTGCACATGAATAATTCACTCAGATACTCCAAAAGGAAGAGCTATTAAAATTACATGATGACGGGGAGAGGCAGATAAAATATTCGTACCTTTCCTTTCTTCTCGCTGTCCTGTAGCTCTGAGCTCACGATTAAAGCAGTCTGTTTGAGATTTCTTCACCCATTCTACACATTAGTAAACGACAAGCTATCCAGCCGCAGGAAAATATCATCTGGTTGAGTACTTTGCATATTGGAAAATGTTCTCATTAGCATACTTTTGAGTGAGAGCCTGTTAAAAAAAGCAGGTCAATTTTCCTCAAAGCTCTGAACAAGGAAAACAAGTGGCAGGACCAATCGAAGGCCTCGTCCAATAATCTTTAGTCACAGTTGTGAAGCATGGTTTGCTAATCAGAGGCAGGTGGTGACATTTTCATTCTGGAAACCATCTGATTGGTTCAAAGTTTGGCCAGTGGACACACATAGGCAAAAAGCAACAAAACTCCATTTTAAATTCATGGGATGTGTTTAAGTATCTTTTGTTTGAACTTTTTTACAGTTAAAAGTAACTCTCAGGAAAATGTACCATGGTAAAATTTGAGAAGTTCTTTAAATGTTACTGATTAACGTTCAATAAATTATTAGCAGTCCCGCACATGACATGCAAGAAAAAGGTAAATCATGTGCATAATTTACTTTTTCGTTCCCTAGATTTGCTAATTCGTGCACACGATTTACTGTTTTGTTCCCAGATTTGCTAAATCGCGTGCACGATTTATTATTTTGTTCCCCTGATTTGCTAATTCGTGCACACGATTTACTATTTCGTTCCCCCAATTTGCTAAATAGCGTGTGCACGATTTACTATTTCGTTTCCCCGATTTGCTAAATAGTGCGCACAATTTACTATTTCGTTCCCCTGATTTGCTAATTCGTGCACACGATTTACTATTTCGTTCCCCCAATTTGCTAAATAGCGTGTGCACGATTTACTATTTCGTTTCCCCGATTTGCTAAATAGTGCGCACAATTTACTATTTCGTTCCCCTGATTTGCTAATTCGTGCACACGATTTACTGTTTTGTTCCCAGATTTGCTAAATCGCGTGCACGATTTATTATTTTGTTCCCCTGATTTGCTAATTCGTGCACACGATTTACTATTTCGTTCCCCCAATTTGCTAAATAGCGTGTGCACGATTTACTATTTCGTTTCCCCGATTTGCTAAATAGTGCGCACAATTTACTATTTCGTTCCCCTGATTTGCTAATTCGTGCACACGATTTACTATTTCGTTCCCCTGATTTGCTAATTCGTGCACACGATTTACTATTTCGTTCCCCCAATTTGCTAAATCGCGTGTGCACAATTTACGGTTTTGTTCCCCAGATTTGCTAAATAGTGCGCACAATTTACTATTTCGTTCCCCTGATTTGCTAAATAGTGCGCACAATTTACTATTTCGTTCCCCCAATTTGCTAAATAGTGCGCACAATTTACTATTTCGTTCCCCTGATTTGCTAATTCGTGCACACAATTTACTATTCGTTCCCCCGAATTGGTAAATAGCACGCACGATTTATTATTTTGTTCACTCGATTTGCTAAATCGTGCGTGCATGATTTACTATTTCATTCCCCCGATTTGCTAAATCGCGCACATGATTTACTGTTTTGTTCCCCAGATTTGCTAAATTGCGCACACAATTTACTGTTTCATTTCCTCGATTTATAAATTATGTGCATGATTTATAAATCGAGGGAACAAAATAGTAAATTGTGCACACGATTTAACCTGAATGTCATATATGGGGCTCCATAGAAAATATAAGTTAATTCAAAATATTAAAAATACTATAAAAGTATATAAATATTAGCCTACTAAAATAACATTTAAGTTCAGCATCCTGATATAGCATTAATGGGGAAACAAATGGCACCATTTCCTGAGAATGAACCATAAACAATTCAGATGTACAAATCACATTCATGAAATCAACACACATACATGTAAAATCAAGAGCTTACTTCTTGATTGACAAGCTCAACTCACACATGTGACAAAGAGAAAGCTGTATAACTTTGAAGTGCACTGATGTCTATAGATCTGTGATGCATATTGGCACAACCAGTGATCATTTCATGCTTTAATTAGACACCGAAAGGCTCCTGAGGGACTCAACACTGAATCTACTACAGCAAATCAGCTAGTCACACATCTCTGAGGAGGTGGACGGCTCTCTCTCTCTCCGTGCTAATGTGTTTTTCTGTGTCTTTTATCAATAATGTCACCAGCCTAATAAAGTGTGCGAGGCTTTCCCATGAGGCGGGGAGGAGGGCTGTGTGAGTTCATGCTATCGGTGACTGACACCTCCTCCCATGCTGATCAGAGAGAGAGAGATGGCATGCACTGTCAGGTCACATAAACGCTGTCGCTGTCACCTATCACCTGGAATGGCGCTGACAGAGAGACGGAGGAGGAAAGAGAATGAGCGAGAACATTATCATTCAGGTGAGGAGAGAGGAGGTTAGAGTTCTGCAGTGATGATGACATATCTTTGTAGGACATATCGGAAGTTTAAAAAACTTTAAAGGGGACCTATTAGGTGAAATTCACTTTTATATTTGAACACCAATGTGTGTCCGCAGTGTGTAGCCTATAATGGTAAAAATCCACTCACTCCTTTATTTTATAATTCCCATAAATCAGAAGCAGTCTCAAACGAGCTGATTCAGATTCTCCCCTCATCATAGGGAGAAGCCCCGCCCCCAAACAGTGACGATCTGCCCTATTAGCATAGACACAGCTCTGAGTGAGAAGCACAGAGTCCGCCATTCAGTGTTGCTAAGTCCACAGTTTTCACAAATAATTGGGTTACTTTAACAGTGTTGCCGTGGGTTGTTTTTCATGTCTGCGGGTTGAAGCGACCCCAATAATGTGATATTTATCCCCTGGAATGCTAATTTTACCACGGGAATCCCACCAAAAAACACAGATTTTACCCCATGGGATGCAATTTTTACTGGGGAACTGCCCCTGAAACAAGGATTGGGCTAGTTTTGAGTAGCAATTGGGCGGGTTTTGTTGTGAAAACCTGGCAAGAGTGCCGCCATTGCTGTATCTTTGCTGTAGCAGCTGGAGTTTTACAATGTCTGCACCAAAGAGGCAGTACAAGTGTTGTGTTTTGAGATGTGCCAATGAACATAAGAGTCCAACACCAACACTTTGTGCTCAAACTTCATATCCAGAACTGATGCTGCCCTCACAATGCTATAGGAATTATTGTAAACAAGAGTTTCCTAGTTAATGAACACCCTTTCTGACATTTTTGGTGTGTGAGATTGTCCTGTTTTGTTCTTGAAACTCTGCCTTCTTCTGGAGAGGGGCCGGGAGCAGCAGCTCATTTGCATTTAAAGGAAGTATTTTTACGCTGGACTGTTTCACAAATGCTGGATTTTCACAAAGTGTGATTCTGAAAGAAGAGCATGCTTTGTGCTCAGACTTAAGATCCAGAACTGATGCTGCCCTCACATGCTATCAGAATTATCGTAAACAAGATTTTCCTAGTTAAAAATTGCACTTGAACGCCCTTTTTGACATTTTTGTGTGCGTAAGATCGTCCTGTTTTGTTGTTGTCGGTATGCCGGAGCATAAGTTATTGAAACTCCGCCCTCTTCTGGAAAGGGGGCAGGGAGCAGCAGCAGCTCATTTGCATTTAAAGGGACACACTCAAAAATGGCGTGTTTTTGTTCACACCCAAAAAGTGGGAATTTTAACATGCTATAATAAATGATCTGTGGGGTATTTTGAGCTGAAACGTCACAGACACATTATGGGGACACCGGAGACTTATTTTATATCTTGTGAAAATGGGGCATTATAGGTCATCTTTTAAAAAAAATGACATTTTGAATGTTCTGAGAACATTCCATAACTTGATTGGAACATTGTTAAAATGTTCTTAGGACACATTTTTTGTTAGCTGGGAAGCTTTAAAAAATAACTAACAAGAGTGTATTGCTGATTTATTTTATGGTGTAGAATAAAACGTGGTGAAAATATCTTAAGTTTGTGTTAAACACAGACCTTATTTCAGGTGTCAAACCCGTTGACTTCAGGACGATAGAACCAGGAGTGCTAAAGCGCTTATCTAAGTTTTGGCCTACAAAAATAAGTTAAGAAAGCAAGTTAAGATAAAGATCGTACCTCAGTCCAAATCTTTAAACACTTGGCCATATGATTCTGCTGTAAATCACCAGGAAATCCCACAACAGCGAGAAAAGCAATTAAAAATTTACAGGGAAGAAGTTCTAAGCCTGCTAAAGCATGTGCACGGATTTCAATCCCGCACGCTGAGAAGACTGGCCTGACCCTTAAAGCAAAAAATGAGAGCACAGTTCAGGCTATTTCATCTACAAATCGCCACTCTGTCAATGCGAGAGGTGTTGTTTACCAGCAGTCTCTTGTGGACGCAAAGAAGAAGCTTTCTGCACTCTCCATCACCGAGTCATTTTCAGCCAGGCACCAGATTTCACACTCATCTGCTTCGTCCCAATGGGCTTTACTGTGGGCAGCTAAGACGCTACGCTAGCAGTCACAACAGACTCCAAAGTGCTCCGGATTCACTGCGCCAAATGGATGTCCAAGTACAAACAATGCTGACTAATATAGGAGCACTTCAACTGGGCGTGCATGCATTTTGTTCTCATGTATATTGCTCATTTGCATGTTTAAAGGAATAGTAATATTTTGGAGGTTTGTAAGGCACTATAAGCTACTTTGGAAATATTTGTGTTTTTTAAAAAAAATCATGCATTATTTATTTATTTATTTTTAAAAGGTGTGGTTAAAAAAAAATTGCAGCTGTGGTTGCCAGAAATTCCTCGTAAAAATGTGGTGAAAATGTTTTGTGACTTTTTTGTGAATTTTTTCAGCAAAATAATTAAACATACTTAAATCAAAATACATTTACTTGATAGGCAAAATTACATAAGATACTAAGTCTTGTTTACTGAAAGAAAATCATCAAAATTAAGTGACTTTATGCTTAAAACAGCAACAAATATTTGCCAGTGGGGTAAGAAAAATAAAACTTGTTTTCCTTTTAAATTAACTTTTTTCTGACTCCATTGGCAGATATTTTTTTGTTGTTTGAAGTATAAACTCACTTGATTTTGTCCCAGTTCATCAACAATGAGTATGTTTTTTGTGCTAACATTTTAGGGACATTATTAAAGACCAGATAACTTTGAACGAACGTTGTATTAACGTTACCGGAAGAATGTTTGTTTATAACTTTGAGAGAACCTTACCAGAACATCCCTGTTAGCTGGATGCCAGCTTGAGAAAGTATGAGCTGTCATGAAATGCATGTTGCTTATTTAATTTCAAGGCCAAAAACCACATATTGACTCCTGAAACAGTTCAGGACCTTTTATTGTTGTGACCTTTGCTAGGAAGAAAATTTAGAGACCAGGCCTGAACTTTACCTGAATAAACCCGTGTTATGTGTCTCTGTGTGTGTGCGTGTGTGTTTCTGTCTAATGAGCTGGCTGTCTGTTTTGTGCTCCGAGTCCATTATCACACTCTTAATTCTCCTCATGGAGGAAATCAACGGGTGGAATAGTTAAGTGGCACCCGTGGCCTCTCGCCCACGAGTCCTCGCTCTCATCCTCATGAGGTTTCCACCCCAACAAAGCATCTGAGAGCCGACGCTCTTCAACCTGAACCTGTGCGCCGCAGGCTGTGTCTGAGAATGAGGCCCCTGAGGGCCCACAAGTATGTTTATCTACAAGACTATGATAAGGCAGAGGCGTTATATGACGTTAAAGGGGTACTTCACCGCTGGCAAAATGGGCTTTCAATAAAACTTGGCTGTCTATACAATAGAAAGGTGAAAATTGGTGCTACCTGACTTGAGAAAACAGAGAAAAGAGGCTGTTGCCTTTCCTCTTGCCAAATAGGTAGGAAAACTTCAACACCCATAATGCACTGGGCATGTTGTCATCCAAGGCCACTCCTACCAGTCTGCTATGGATATGCTTAGAGTCAAATGCAACCTTGCTTTAGTAGGAAATACTTCTTAGCAAACTTATAGTCATAATGGTGTCGACTTGTATTGTTCCCAAAATTCAAAGATTAAACATTGAGATATTTTTGGGTTTCCAGTGAAGGATCCAGAGTGTTGTAGGCAGTGGCTAAAAGGCTATAAAGAATCGTAAATATGGAGAAAAAGCCGCGATGGAAATCTGAAAAACCTCTGTGTTCGTACTCAACATTGAGTTGTGGATGACACAGTGTTTTAGACCAAACGGAGGAGAAAAACCATTCAAAACCAAAGCCAAATTCTGTCATGTACAAGTACGAAATCTGTTGCCATAGTGCTTCATTTTTACCATAATGTAGTTTAAAGAGTAGGCAAAGTATGATAAAATGTTCAGCAATAAACCGTTTTGTTAATAACCCTCTCAATCTGACTGTCCGTGGACGGGGGTACAAAAATGTGGAAGTACAGTCTGCAAGATGTATTTTTTTAGTGTTTAATGTCTCTAAGAAGTTCATCAGATGTTTGTGCAACAGAGGTTTAACAGACATCCTGTGCTATCTGGAGCTGTCGAAAGTCTTGCTGACAAAAAATGTGAATTTCTCAGCCCAGGTAAACATTGTTCATTTACATATACCAACATTTTCTCAATACAAATTGGGTTGAAAATTGGCAAAGTCACAGTTTAAATGCTGCACAATGATTGAAATGTCAGCTACTGTTATAGTTCATAACATGGTACATGTATCTGCTTGATTTATATACTATTTTTGAACAGAGAGAAAATAATCAAATGCTATTTGGATTAATCAAAAATAGGCATTACCACATGCCTATGATCATTTTCTAATTTAATTTCCAGGAAAACTGTAGTGTATATACTGCATAAAACACATGCATTCAGCCGTGCACAGATGGTTCCAGCCAAGAAGATGCAATTTAATAGATTTAGGAAGGTGCAAAGGTTTATTGGCCTCGTGCGTCGATGCCAACGATTTTCAGCGCGCAAGCAAACCCATCTGCTGAAATTAACTTAAGAGGGCTCAAAAAAACTTTATGAAAATGCCAACTTCATTACACAATCCATTATAGCGCAGTGCCAGGCGAGTGATTTATGCATTTCATGGTCTAAATAAGCCATGGAAGAGCGCGGTTGATTCTGACCTTTCCATGAACACGCAGAGACTAACGATAACGGTCTCACTGACTCAACCCAACATAATGTGCATCTGTTGGTTAATTACATTTTAATCTAATTGTTGTCTTTCTGGAGTAATGAAACACAAAATCGTTTCATAATTCACGGGCTGTGCAACACATTAGTCTTTCTCTTTAACTTCAAACTGAGATGCAGAGCGAATTCATAAAAAAACATTTACACGCGCCAATTTAGCTCTCAGCATGAATGCGGCGTGATTTTACCTTTGTTCCCTTTTACATCAAGGCAAAACCTCAAGTAAAAGCCACTGTGACTGAATGGACGGGGCTACATGTTGCTACTGGATAAACAAGTAATCTCAATGCCTGTGGCTTGTAATTGAATCGGGCTTTCAGAAGCACAAAGGTTGGTGTGTTGCAACACAATTATGACCGACGCTCTATTGATCCAGCCGGATTTTGCACGTCGCCGTCAAAAATCACCCAGACCCCTTTTGCTCACAACTAAGATGAAATGTTGAAACGAGTCATAAAAGTCATCTATTTGTCTGCTATTTGCAAAACCGCACAATAATGTTAGTATGTGAATGCGTTCACACTTGGGAAACGTTCGCAAGCATGTGCACTTAAAAAAATTCAATAAAAGGACGTTGTTTACATGTAAACTCCTGTTACAACACAAATCCTATTCTCAACAGCTTTTTGTATTACAAATAAATGAATGCTACACTCAGAAGAAAATCATTATTATTCAAGTCTATCTTGAAAGCGTTTCTGGGAAGAGTTCAGTCTGAATGCACAATGAATGCCGAGTGTTGGGGCCCGAACTCATGAATATGCATGACAATTGTTTGGCAATGAATGTAATATTGCTAAATTTTGTTGAATAAATAAGAACAGAGAGCAGTGAAATGCCGTCGCACTCATGAGGTTCATCAAAGCCATAACAAGCATCTTAATTAACAACCAAACCCACCGTCCCACCGGCACTGATGGCAGAGCAGTGTAGTGATCCGTTCTTAAACCTAGTGAGCTACCTACATAGTTACATCATTTAAAAAGCACAAGCCCAGAATGCAGTGCAAAAGGGAGTAAAATTGTGATAGTTAAAGCGATAGTTCACCCTAAAATTTAAAATGATCCCACACCAAGCCATCCTAGGTGTATGTGAGTATCTTCTTCCAGACAAACACAGGTTGTTCTTCCACTGCATATCAATGCATACGGCCGTCTGCCGGAAGCTAGTTATTATAGTTAATAAAGTTTTAAATATGGATATTTTTCTTACAAAAACAGTCGCTTTGCTTCAGAAGGCCTTTATTAACACCCTTGAGCCGTATGGATTATTTTTATGATGGATGGATGCACTTTTTTGGGCTTCAAATCAGGATACGCCCTAACCATAGAAGATAGTCATATACATCTGGGATGGCTTGAGGGTGAGTAAATCATGGGATCATTTACAATTTTAAGTCAAATAGTTTAAAATAAAATAATTACAAATTGACAATTTTACTCAATATTCATGTGTTGTGCATTTTGCTATTTAGCGTATTTTCTTATCACATGGTTAATGTAGCATTTATATAGCATTTAGAATACACATATAGCATACTCTTACTCTTATTTATGTGCTGATGTGCTTCAAATCAGTCACTTATGAGCCCAGCTAACAAAAATATGTTCTAAGAAAATTTTGATAACATTCCCATTATGTTATTTCTGAATGTTCCCTTAATGTTTAAAACTTATTGGATATGCGAACATTCCATTTTATCATTCTTCAAACATCATGTGAACGCTAATTTTGAATGATCTCTGAACATTCCAAAACAAGTAGTAACATTTAAAAAAACAATCTATGAACACAAACATTTTTGTTGCTAAGGTTTTTAGAACATTATTAAAGACCAGAAAATGGAACAAGCGTTCAGTTAACGTTACTGGAAGAACGTTTGTTCATAACTTCGGGAGAACCTTGCCAGAACGATCTGTTAGCTGGGAGGCATGCATATATTACACAACAGCATTATGTATGTAAGAGCCCTTCCTCTTTCACTCTGCCAAACTGCAACTGGAGGCACTTCATAGCCCTCAGAAATCTCATGTTGTAAGACCCCACCTGCAGGGCTGCCCTGATAAATCACCTCCCCAATGAATTGCCTCTGAATTGCACCTGCAGTGTGATGGGACCGTCAGAGGAATGGAAATCAGGGGACTAACAGCCTGTGGCCCTCCTCTTGCTATGCATCCTAATGCTGTAGCGATTACCTAAACAGGAGTTCTGACGGGGAACTCCATATGTCCCATTCAGAGTCACTATATGCGCTGGCATCACAGTAGCTGAGAATCTCTTATATTAGCAGATCTACATACAAGAGTTTTCAGTGGATACCTGAATGACAATGGCTAAACTTAAATTCAGCGTTGTTCTATTTAAAGTGTCATGAAACCCCCACCTCAGCATGGGTCAGTTTTCACCATAATTTTGTGTCATTCTGGAAAGTAGTACACTCTAAAAAATGCTGGGTTAAAAACAACCAAAGTTGGGTTGAAAATGGACAAACCCAGTGATTGGGTTGTTTTGGTTGGGTTAAATGTTTGCCCAACGTGCTGGTAGTTTTATTGAACTCAACTATTGTTTAAAAATGACTATATGTCTGGCTTAAAATGAACCCAAAATAGGTTAGAAATGAAAAATCAGACACATAATTACTAGAGGCAACAATAATAATCATAAGGTGAACATTTATTAATAAGCAATTTAATAAATGTTTATTGTTTAATTATTATTCATTAAACATATTAATACATTTTAATTTCTGGCATACTTTGGGATCATTTTAAGCAAGCGATACAGTCATTTTTAAACAATAATTGAGTTCAATAAAACTACCCAGCAGGTAGGGCAAACATTTAACCCAACCACTGGGTTAAATCAACCCCCAATTGCTGAGTTTGTCCATTTTCAACCCAACTTGGGTTGTTTTTAACCTAGCATTTATGCAAATTAATAAGCCATTTTTATTTGAATTCTGATTCAAAAAGACACACAAATGCACTTTCAAATTTGTATTAAGTTTAAGACTTCCACAACATTGATCTATAGATAATTGGTCTGATTTTTTGACACACTCACAATGCAGTTTGCCAGACCACATCTATAGTATCAAATAATCCACAGTCCAAAACATCCAAACCAGCCAATGCTTTTGAAAATCTGAAAAACGTCAAAGGGATAATAATGATGCACTGCTGATGTACAGGAATACTAGCACTCACCAATGTCACATTAAGTAACTATCTAACAATAACATAGCCATGGCCGTGACCTGTTATACGCAGCCAAATGCACATTTACATGCACAGCACCCAAGACAATGTCTCTTCTAATCATGTTTAACATGATTGCTTCCTGATATCAAAGTCTGGCAGCTGACATGGTGTCACAGAAAAGATCTGCGCTTGCAATATGGAACATGCGTCATTTACTGCGGATGGGTTGTTCGGCACAGCGTGTCTACATCAATCAGTCAAACCATGGTCATCTAATGAGTGTGGAATAAACAGCAGAGAGTTTCATTAACATTGTGTTGTTAATTGGCACAGGACAGCCGTGAGTTGTTCCTATGACAACTACAATGAGCAGTCGGCCAGAAGTGTTATTTAGACCGCTTATTAAACATGACCGTGTTCAGATCTATTGTTGTCAAGAGGCCACTTGAACTTCAGTCTACAGACACGTATACACCTCTTTATGGGAGATATACTGTGCGCAGTCCATTCCAACTCCTAGAGGCGGTGTTCTTCTAGAAAAGACTAGATTGTAACAGGTTGTCACTGCTGAACTTTAGCTGTTTATATACATAAATAATGACAGCGAAAAAGCCCCCTGGTTCGCTTAATTTCCACAGACAAGCACAGGAAAATGCCGGAGTTCATTTCACTGTCGTATTTCACCAGAAACAGGGATCTTCCTGCTGGGTAGGGAGATGTACACAATAGGGATTGGGCAGCATCATTCTCCGAAATCATCCTGCCTTGAGATTCTTCCAGGCCAACATGCACACACACACTGTCACAACAGATTTCAAACAACTGTAGTTTGAGTTATGTGAGGTCACACGTGGTTATGAAAACCTTGTCTACTTCATAGAACAACTGAAAAAGACTTAAAAGTAAGCAAGCAGAAGTGTCCCTGGGCAACATAGGGTTAAGTACTTTCTTTCAAGGATACAATGGCCATGGATTGCCTCTTGTGCCATTTTTACCAACAGCCTTTTGGCTCCCAATCTAGATTGTTAACCACTACACTATACTATAACCACCATTCACAACAACTACAGACTCTGGCCCCATTCCCAGGCCCTCAAACAGCCTCATAATAAATACATTTCCAACCTACACCTTTTCAATGCCAACCCAGATTGTTATCCACTACACTACACTATGACCATAAACAACAGACTACGCCCTATTTCCAGGCCCCAGAAAGGCAAGGTTAGACCTACTTACCTCTAACAGCCTCATAATGATGGCAAATATGATAGAAATATGGGATAGTCTTGAGTGTAGGTTTTTACCTACACTCTTTCAATGGCTGGCCCAGACTGTTAATCACTATATTACACTATAACAGCAACAGACGTTTACACTGCAAGTCTTTATGCACAGATCTGATCTTCTGACCATATCCGTCATGTCCCACCTGTTTACATTCACTTTAGGCATGACTGGTTTACATTAATAGACACCCAGTTTAATTACAAAAACAGCAAAATTATCACCTCGTTGCTGAGAAATATAATCAGCTTTCAGTAGTGAAGCCTAAACCTCACTCCCATCCAGGTCACGGCACCACTGCAGCCCCTCCACTGTAAGCGGGACTCAAACCCAGGTCCTTCCGCATGTAGGTCCTACGTCTGTTACATTCACCCCCCTAAACCTCACTCCCATCCAGGTCACGGCACCACTGCAGCCCCTCCACTGTAAGCGGGACTCAAACCCAGGTCCTTCCGCATGTAGGTCCTACGTCTGTTACATTTACCCCCCTAAACCTCACTCCCATCCGGGTCACGGCACCACTGCAGCCGCTCCGCTGTAAGCAGCACTCTAACCCAGGTCCTTCCGCACGTAGGTCCTACATCTTTTACATTTACCCCCCTAAACCTCACTCCCATCCGGGTCACGGCACCACTGCAGCCGCTCCGCTGTAAGCAGCACTCTAACCCAGGTCCTTCCGCACGTAGGTCCTACATCTTTTACATTTACCCCCCTAAACCTCACTCCCATCCGGGTCACGGCACCACTGCAGCCGCTCCGCTGTAAGCGGGACTCAAACCCAAGTCCTTCCGCATGTAGGTCCTACATCTTTTACATTCACCCCCCTAAACCTCACTCCCATCCGTGTCACGGCACCACTGCAGCCCCTCCACTGTAAGCGGGACTCAAACCCAGGTCCTTCCGCATGTAGGTCCTACGTCTGTTACATTCACCCCCCTAAACCTCACTCCCATCCGGGTCACGGCACCACTGCAGCCCCTCCGCTGTAAGCGGGACTCAAACCCAGGTCCTTCCGATTGTAGGTCCTACGTCTGTTACATTCACCCCCCTAAACCTCACTCCCATCCGGGTCACGGCACCACTGCAGCCGCTCCGCTGTAAGCGGGACTCAAACCCAGGTCCTTCCGCATGTAGGTCCTACGTCTGTTACATTCACCCCCCTAAACCTCACTCCCATCCGGGTCACGGCACCACTGCAGCCGCTCCGCTGTAAGCGGGACTCAAACCCAAGTCCTTCCGCATGTAGGTCCTACATCTTTTACATTCACCCCCCTAAACCTCACTCCCATCCGTGTCACGGCACCACTGCAGCCCCTCCACTGTAAGCGGGACTCAAACCCAGGTCCTTCCGCATGTAGGTCCTACGTCTGTTACATTCACCCCCCTAAACCTCACTCCCATCCGGGTCACGGCACCACTGCAGCCCCTCCGCTGTAAGCGGGACTCAAACCCAGGTCCTTCCGATTGTAGGTCCTACGTCTGTTACATTCACCCCCCTAAACCTCACTCCCATCCGGGTCACGGCACCACTGCAGCCGCTCCGCTGTAAGCGGGACTCAAACCCAGGTCCTTCCGCATGTAGGTCCTACATCTTTTACATTCACCCCCCTAAACCTCACTCCCATCCAGGTCACGGCACCACTGCAGCCGCTCCGCTGTAAGCAGGACTCGAACCCAGGTCCTTCCGCACGTAGGTCCTACATCTTTTACATTCACCCCCCTAAACCTCACTCCCATCCGGGTCACGGCAACACTGCAGCCGCTCCGCTGTAAGCGGGACTCAAACCCAGGTCCTTCCGAATGTAGGTCCTACGTCTGTTACATTCACCCCCCTAAACCTCACTCCCATCCGGGTCACGGCACCACTGCAGCCCCTCCACTGTAAGCGGGACTCAAACCCAGGTCCTTCCGAATGTAGGTCCTACGTCTGTTACATTCACCCCCCTAAACCTCACTACCATCCGGGTCACGGCACCACTGCAGCCACTCCAGTTCGAAACGCCTGCTGTAAATGAGGACTTGGACCCGGGCCCATTGGCATGGGAGTCGGATGCTCTAACAGGGAGGCTAAAGACCGCAGTCCCTAGCGTCAGTCGCTAGAGTGCCTCTTGAGTTCAGGGGAGTGAGGTTTACATGCACAGCTCTTACTAGCCTACCTCTATGCACGTCATAATACAACATAAAGTGTCACCCTCGCCTTGTGGTGGCTTGAAATTCAAAGTGGAATTGGATATTCACGTTTAGACATCAGATGTTGAAATATCGGATATGTATCTGATTTAAAACCACATTTGGAAGTGGTTCAGATTGGATGTGAAAAAATCTGATTTTTATACAAGTGTAAATGCAGCCTCTGTTCCTATTCCCAGACCCCAGAAAGGCAAGGATGGACCTCTTATGTGACCCTGTTTACCTCAAAAATCATACTTTTGGCAAACATGATGGAGGTACATCTGCCGTGATGACCCCAACAATTTTGTCAAACTTGGCAAATGCTGGCTAGTCTAAATTGTAGGTTTCAACCATAGACTGTAAAAAAAGATGGACGACGCGACGTCGCTTCCTTCCATTGTATTGAACTGAAGCCAAAATGGGCTGATGAATGGGCGCTGACACGTTAACCAATACGTCAAAAAAAAAAAAAAAATTGGAGCCTGGGCATGCGCAGAAGGAATCGTCAGTTGAGCCGGAGGCGGAGTCGCGATATCAAACTTCCGCCCAGACGACTGCGTCATCATTCATGTATTTTAAATAGACTATAAAAATTATACACAATTTAAAAGTCTACTTATAAAATAATACGCTATTCTGTTTCTAGAGCAATAATATTTTGGAAACAGCAAATTCAGTAGATAAAATCAATATAATATGCCACTAGAAACAACTCTAAATCGTCAGAAACGGTCCTGCCATTTTAAATCAAGTTCAACTACGTTACAGGATACCGATTGCTGTAATTAGAGTAAGCTATCATTAGTTTTGTCCTGCTAATTATTATTTTATACCCATAAAAATAATAAGTAACTGCCAGATAACGATCACCTGCTTTTTCCCGACATGGTTAACATTAGGTGTGTTATCTTAACTAATAACATTTATTAATTAACTTATAACGCCCACATTTGATGTTACAGAAAAAAAGTTCAGTGATCCGTCAGATCCTGTAGGTCAGTTAGTACAGTTTACTGCTGAACAACTCATTTTGTTGGTGTTAATGACAAAGAAATCGAAAATTAACAGTTAGTTAATACATCTTCAATCTCCCCTCGAAGCTCCGACAGTCGTCAGACAAGCTGTCAATCAACTTCGAATCATGACGACACGCCCCGTTTTTATAGCATCAAATTGCTAGCTAAAATCTAAATCATCACAAAAACGAACAATTGAATATATATCAGTGTGATAACAACTACCTTAAATGACCAAAACCATCTTTCAGAAAGTTTTATTTGAAGCAGAATTTATTTTTAAGTTTTCACTGAAGTCTCATTCGACTGCATTGAGAGGGCGGGGTTTATGACCTGTACTGCATCCAGCCTCCAGGGGGCGATCAAAGAGCCCGTGGCTTCACTTTTCAGAACGTATGAGACACACCCGGTTTCAACCTACACCCTTTCAAAGCCCAGTACAACCACTATTCACAACAGCTACAGACTACACAGAACCTGATTTCCCCAAGTACAACATGTTTCTGGATCAACATTCCAATCAACCAATCAGATTTGAGGGACAAGTTTACGGTTTATGTCAAGTTTAGGCTTACAACAAGGGTTAGGTGCTTCTACATCAGTGTTATTCACCTATCGTTTCCCTCTGATTTTAAGGATAACTTATGGTTTAGGGGTAAGTATATAGTTAGGATTACATTTTCGGACAGGAATGTTGTTCCAAGACCCAAGAATGCGTCTAACTCAGCAAAATCAGGACAATCACAGACTACACCCCACTCCCAGGTCCCAGAAAGGTAAGATTAGACCTCATATGTGCAAAAATGATGAAGACACAATGACCCAAACTATTTGTCAAAGTTGGCAAATGTAGGCTGGTCTTGACACCCTTTCATCTCCCAGCCCAGATTATTGCTCATTACACTATGCTATACTATGACTATAATTCACAAAAGCTGCAGGATACTACCTACTCCCACACCTGGACTTGACATCTCACAACTACAGTTTGCACCCTTCTCCCAATCCCCAGAAGAACAAGGTGAGCTTGCTTACTTTAAAAAGCCTCAAGATGTTGGCGACCATGATGGAGACAGAGCTGGCGGCCGCACCAATGACTCCAACGATTTTGTCTGGCTTGGCAAATATGGGCTGGTCTCCATTAGCACAGCGTACATCCGAGCCATCGCGCTCAATGAGAGCTTGCACAAAGGTAAGCGACTGCTCCAGGGCGTAGGTGTCCCGTGAGCAGGTGTCCAGGATACGGGCGCCCAGTGTCACGTTGGGTAGCAGCTCTGGGTCTTTGTTGATAAGGTCGATGGCAAACAGCATTGCCTCCAGTCTGTGAATACCCTTCTCCTTCTTTAACTCCCCGCAGGGAACGCCACGCTCACCCCGGGAATGAACCGGAAACAGGCCACCCAGGATGATGTCGCCATCCAGACGGATAGAGTGGGCGTACTCGATGGGTGGCGTCTCCACCCGCTGGAGGGAGACTGGTAACCAGTAGCAGAGGAAGAAGAGGAGCTGGTATTGAGTCCGACTTGAGCTGACAAGATCCATATCCACAGGGTTGTTATGTGAGAAAGGGTAGGTCCGAAAATTCCAGGTGATGGGATTGAGGATTAACGGGGCAGCAGCAGGTGGACAGGAACATCCATGCCCATTTCAAAGCTGAAGTTGAGCACCTTGACCATTTAGGGTGTGGCCACAGGAGCTTCTCATGGGGCACAAACAGCTGGTGTACATGTCATGTGACTGGTGATATAACGAGAAGTGCCTTTCAACATCAATCTCCAAAACTCTCACGTCTTCAGAAGCATCTAAATAAACAAAAACATTGTATGAGTGGCTGCACAAAGAGAAATCAAACATGAGTCAGACACAATATATGCAAGTAACAAAGCAAACTTATCAAACACACGGACATCTTGACAGAAAGGAAATTACATCACAGTCATTTGGAGCTCAGTGTGGTCCTTCATTTCTGCCTCATTGAATAAACAACAAAATCAAGGCCTCTTCCCTCACATTTGCATAGGCAACCAAAGACATTTCACAGTGAGAGGAAATGTGTCTATTTGTGGACAATAGAGCTGCCGGGTTGATTTTTACAGTTGGGATGGAGAGTAAAAAAGGTGAGTTATGGCAGACATAACAACAGGTTTTTTTGTTTGTTTGTTTGTTTTTTTGTCAGGATGCACATATTTAGAAATTTGGGGAAATCCAGATATCCACACTCTAAAAAATGCTGAGTTAAAAATAACCCAAGTCAGGTTGAAAATGGACAAACCCAGTGGTTAGGTTAAATGTTTGACCATCCTGCTGGGTAGTTTTAACTCAATTATTGTTTAAAAAAAAAATACTGTATTGATGCTTAAAATGAACCCAAAGTATGCTGGAAATGAACATTTATTAATAAGTTTAATAAATAACAATTAAATAATAAACATTTATTAATAAATGTTCACCTTTTGATTATTATTACTGTTGCCTCTAGTAATTATGTGTCTGATTTTTAATTTCCAACATATTTTGGGTTCATTTTAAGCCAGACATATAGCAATTTTTAAACAATAGTTGAGTTAAATAAAACTGCCAAGCAGGTTGGGTCAAACATTTAACCCAACTGCTGGGTCAAAACAACCCAATCGCTGGGATTGTCCATTTTCAACCCAACTTGGGTCGTTTTTAACCCAGTATTTTTTAGAGTGTATAGGCACGTTAGTATTTTCAACAAAGAAAAAAAAGTTTTAAGCTAGTTATTTCTATCTTTTGCTGCAGTGTGTCATACTAGTTTACATTTCCAAACATTCCTTTTGCCATAAACCACACTAGGCTCCAAAATCAAGGTATTAATTTACTGTTTTTGGCACACACCAAACACCTAAAACATTTTAGAGAGTCGAGACAGAGAGAAGCTCTCGTGAAACACCTCCACATCACGCGCAACGAGCGCAGTTACGCGCATCCTCGCGCTTCCGAGAGAGAAACATGCTGCGCAATCTGCCGCCTCCGTGCGCCAAGAGCATCACTCCACGACGTAAAGGAAGTCCACTGCACACTTCTGAATGAGACTGGGCTCTCCTGGTGAGCCACTGAAATCCCCACACTAACCCAGACACTATAGATTACGCAGGATAGGTCTCCTCATTATCCCTGGATCTTACTGGGAACTTTATATTAGCAACATTTACTGACACTGTTCTGTTTTAGAACAATATTCCAATGACGTCTGTTTTTCTGATTCTGTATGGCTGCATTCTGTTCTGTTCTGTTCTGTTCTATTGTATATGGTTCTGTTCTATATGACTGCTCAGTTTTTTCATCTTTAGGGAAGACCATTGCGCATTGGTTTCTCGAGTGCAGGGACACACTGCTGCCTTTTTGAATTGTGAATTTGCATATACGATGAAGTATGCATAATTGGATTTGTTTCAGCCTAATATTCCACTAGTTTGCACGAATTAATCTCTATATGAGAGCTCAGGTCTTCCCTCTCTTCTGTCGTTATATCAGAGACAGATGGAGTTATTACCCTGGCAGACGCAGTGTGTCCCATTTCTCTTTTTAATTTACACGAATCAGTATGTGTCAAGCAGAACCATCCTCCACTGGAGATGCCATTATATTTCCACCAGGAGAACCTGTCTCATAGGAATCAGAGCTCTCTCTCTCTCTCTCTCTCTCTCTCTCTCTCTTACAACTGTAGTTGAGGGGAAAAAACATACAATGGCGTGCATTTAAGAGTTCTAAGTCTGTTAGTGCAATTCTATATATTAAGCATATGCATTTTTAATTCATAATTCTGAATTTAAAAGAGAAACGAACTACAAACATAACAGTCCGTGTGTGTGAATCAACATGCATGCGTGTGTATTTACGCACATTCCTTTGATGCAATGCAATGATTCACACACAGCCTCTGCATTCTCGCTCATTTCTTCATATGCATCTCCAATGCAATCTCATTAAAAGCGCAACTATTGTTTCTGAAACAATAAAGTGCTGTTAAGTGACTATTTAAACAAATGAGCTAAATAGACACAACTACATTATTCATTTAGCTCTCAATAACGCAATAAAACACAACAGTTATCTTCTTGATCACTGACAGTTTTCGCGCTCCAATGAATTCCATGAGCAACATTTCAAACAAAAGAATGAGCAGATCACGTTTTCTCCTATAGTATTACAAATGCAGTATAAAAGCAATATTTTAAAACATCCTAACATGGAAGTGCAGTAGATGTGAGATCTTACCTTCTTTCTGCTCTCAGATGGAGGTGTGTGGTGCTGAAATGAACAGCGCATCACCAAAATCCTCCCAGTGAATGTGATTGCTTGCTCTCTCTCTCTCTCTCTCTCTCTCTCTCTCTCTCTCTCTCTCTCTCTCTCTCTCTCTCTCTCTCTCTCGTGCAGTCTTAAATTAAGCATGCTCTCATTTCAGAAGGAAACGCACAGGATGGTTTCCTCAGAACGATCAAGGAAACACCCATTCTTGTGCACAAAAAAAAAAGGATGCAGAAGTGCAGAAATAGTTGAATAAAGGAGGGAATAAATGCAGGAATGTGAAGATTATAACCTCATTTTGGATTTCGCGCTGCATTTGTACTTCGAATTAATAATAATATACTAATAATATGTTAAATCAGTCAAATAGCACCGAATTATGATGTCTGGTGTCATCTAACGCAAATTATATATTTTTTTTCTTTTTGGATGGAATCTAAATTACACTACTTCAATGTATTGATTTAATGAGTCTGAATGCAAACAAGTAGTTTCAAACACTCTTCAGCATGAAATGACATATACTATATATTTATTTACTCGTCATTATTTTGGACAACTAACCAAAGTCCACATCTGAATAAATTGAACTTGTATTTCCAAACAGTAAAATATATATATATATATATATATTTTTTTTTTTTTCTAGAAAGTTGGGGAATGTCAGATTTGGCTGCATTTTTCTTCAACAGCTGGTTATAAATAGCGCACTATTGCCCTCTAGTGGTGTAAGAACACTTGATCACTCACCAAATTATGACACTGCTTCCCAAACTAACCTCAATTATTCACTACTACTCTTTGGGATTTACAATCATCTTTTAACCTTTCTGTAAATATAATCAATATTAAATTTATATAGCACATATGTGACACTGGACCATAAAACCATTCATAAGAGTCAATTTGTTTTAAACTGAGCTAAATAATAAGCTTTCCATTGATGTATAGTTTGTTAGGACAATATTTGGCGGAGATGAGGGTGCAAAAAAATCAAAATATGGAGAAAATCGCCTTAAAGTCCTAAGCAATGCATATCCACTCACAAACATACATTTTTGACATATTTGCAGTAGGAAATTTACAATATCTTAATGGAACATTAATATCCTAATGATTTTTGGCATAAAAGAAAAATCAGTCATTTTGAGCCATACAAAGCATTGTTGGCTATTGTTACAAATATACCCGTGCAAATTATGACTGGTTTTGTGGTCCAGAGTTACATATAGAATCGGAGTGAAGTGTTATATATTGAAATGTTAAGGGTAACTTTAATTAAAAAGAAAAACATACTTACAAAACCTGCTTTAGTTCCATCATTTTACATGCAAAATGCCTTAAAACAACATTTGCAAATTATTTGAAACAAATAGCACATGGAAAACAATGCATGTGGTAATTTATCAATTTATTGTTGGTCGATACAAAGAAAAATGAAAAATACAAAAATACCAACTTTTATCCTCCAGAAGGCTAAACAAAGAAACTACAGATCTGCACAGTAAATGCTTCTGAAGACCTGTCAGCTTTTTTTGTAAAATGTGAAAAGACAAATGAAGAGCGTAAAATAACACAAGAATCATCTAAAACTGATATCAGACGAATTAATCGAAGAACTGCAGGGAAACACAACTAAAAAAAGATCTGATAGAAAGTGTTTTACCTGCAGTTCACACAAGCACAACTGATCATCTTCCCCAGAGCATGTGCTTTTCAAACATAAATGATCCCTTTCCCTTAATATAACTGAGTTCATGTTGTTCCAGTGGTCTTCGGTGTCCACCGTTTTCTCAGTGATTGTAAAGAAAGATGTCCAGATCTCACCCCATACCACTGCACTGAATACCAATGAGTCTGACGGGTGTCAATAGCAGCGTTCAGCCATGTTCAGTGCCCTCTCAACAAGAGCATGTGTGTTTTGAAGCTCCGCCTGAGGCCAGTTCACTACATCTGGAGCCTGGAATTGTCCGTTTTTGGATGGAAATGTCAAATCTCTCTGATGGCAAAGCATATATATTTCCTCTTACATTTGAGAGTGGTCTGAACCCCTCATAAATGGATAATAAAGCCCAGCTGAAAATACTGTACAGTTACATTGAGGCACATTCTCCAATATGTGTTTGGGACGATGGGAAAGCTCAGACACACATTTCTTACACCCTACTAACGTCTTTTTTGTACATTGACAACTTTTTCGAAGTACAGCACTGGGATCTTTGTACTTTTTGTAACGGTTGGGCTGTTTTTTGTCCAATATGTCTTTCCGCTGTCGCTGCAAGTCCAGTTCGCTGTCAGAAAATATCTAATAAAGAGAGACAGGAAGAGTTAGAAAGAGACAAAAACCGTAACACCAAGGTGTTATAGAAAGCTATCATGATGTCTCAGAAATGTAAAACCATATTTTTAAGGGCATGTACTATAGTAAAATTCTGGCTCATATAATAATTTTAATATTATATGGCTGATATCCTAAATAATATAATATAATTCTATATAAAACATACTTATTTGACAAAATTAAATGAGCAGTTTCATGTCTATCCTTGTATTGTTCAACTGGTCGAGGTTGATTTAGGAAGTAATCAGTAATGCAATATTTTTAGAGTGTAATTAGTACAGTAATCTAATTACACTATTAAATATTTAATAAGTAGCTAGTAATTTTAGAGTAACTTACCCAACACTGAATTAATATTATATTATATTATATTATATTATATTATATTATATTATATTATATTATATTATATTATATTATATTATATTATATTATATTATATTATATTATATTATATTATATTAAATTAAAATAAAAATATTATAATATAATATAATATAATATAATATAATATAATATAATATAATATAATATAATATAATATAATATAATATAAGGTGCTGAATGTTTATCGGACACATTACGCACAGACTCCAGTTCTTTATTGCTTAAGTAACTCTCTGCCACATGTCGACTGGGAGCAGCTGGTAATCCAGCCTTCATGTGTTTTCATGTTAGATGTAACTTACTGCAACCCAGGGAAAAACACAAAGACTAAGACCCAAAGGAACAAGTGAAATGCTAACTGTCAGAGTGACATATGAACTTCTACCACGGGGAGAAAATGGGGCATTAATGGGAAAAAAAGCAAGTCAAGAATGGTCATGGATACCCTAGGCAACTCCGTCACCCTTATTTGAAGATCAGAGAGCTTCTCTTGTCTCGCCGGTCCTGTGACAGAGCAGCGTGATTAATACCGCCCGGCTGAGCCGAGCCCTGTTTCCAAGGACACGGGTGAGTTATCTTAATTGCTTCTTAAAGAAGCCCCCCTCACCGCTCTACCGGCACCCCAAGGGCTCTTTAAACCTTGAGGTGAGACCGGGGCGGCCTAATTTCCGGGGCCTTGCTGTGGCATCCATGCTTCATTCTTCCATGCTGGAAGTCCACCCTGGGATTTCTCTTATTCATTAGCAGCAAAACTGTGCTAGCAATCCGCCAATCACAGCACAATTCCTCTCTCCCCTACAACAGAGTTCAGAGGCAGAACGAACACATGCTAGCACAGGAAACAACTGCACACAACCTAGTGAGCTTCCTACCTAGACAGCTCCTGATTTTGCATCAGGAGTGAGCCTAAATGTCGGCAACATAATACTACTAACTTCTGAGATGTTTTGGCAGAAAGGCATGCTTTTTTTTGTTATTGTCAAGAATGCAATGGCAAAATGCATTGCAATGAAGTGTTTTGGCCAAATTCAAAGGCAGAATGGCATACTTTTTCTGTCAAGAATGCAATTGCAGAATCCATTGCAATGAGGTGATCTGCATTGAGATGTTTTGGCCGATTTTCGAAAGCAGAATTGCATGCATTTTTTGTCAAGGTGGCAAATGCAGAATGTATTGCGGTGAGGTGATCTGCATTCTGTGATGTTTTGGCCAAATTCAAGGCTAGAAGTACATGCAATTTTGTCAAGAATGCAATGCGATGAAGTGATCTGCCTTTTAAGATGTTTTGGCCAAATTCGAAAGCAGAATTGCATGCATTTTTTGTCAAGAATGCAATTGCAGAATTCATTGCAATGAGGTGATCTGCATTCTGAGATGTTTTATCTGAATTACATGCATTTTTTGTCAAGAAGGCAAATGCAGAATGCATTGTGAGGAAGTTACCTGCCTTCTCAGATGTTTTGGCCAAATTTGAAAGCACAATTGCATGCTTTTTTTTTGTCAAGAATGCAATGGCAAAATGCATTGCAATGAAGTGTTTTGACCAAATTCAAAGCAGAATGGCATACTTTTTCTGTCAAGATTGCAATTGCAGAATTCAAGATGGGTAAGGTGAGGTGATCTGCATTGAGATGTTTTGGCTGATTTTTGAAAGACAGAATTGCACTTTTCAAATGCAGAATATATTGCGGTGAGGTGATCTGCATTCTGTGATGTTTTGGCCAAATTCAAAGGCAGAATTACATGCATTTTTGTCAAGAATGCAATGCGATGAAGTGATCTGCCTTTTAAGATGTTTTGGCCAAATTCGAAAGCAGAATTGCAAGCATTTTTTGTCAAGAAAGCAATGGCAAAATGCATTGCAATGAAGTGTTTTGGCCAAATTCAAAGCAGAATGGCATACTTTTTCTGTCAAGATTGCAATTGCAGAATTCATTGCAATGAGGTGATCTGCATTGAGATGTTTTGGCCGATTTTTGAAGGGCAGAATTGCACTTTTTTTTGTCAAGAATGCAATTGCAGAATTCATTGCGAAGAGCTACAAAATAAGTACAAAGTTAGTGGACAAAGCAGCCTTTTTTTCAGCTAATCTTTTAGCCTACAAGGCAGCTACCTAGGCAGTAGATAGCAAGGCAGCTCACTAGGGTCTGTAAAACTCTTTAGGAGGTGCACTCACCAAAGCATGACCTTTGATCTTGTTCTGATACCTGCACTCCTTGCTGCAGTTTTTAAATGGCTTCTCTTGTGCAACCCCAGGTACCTTGTCTTTTTAAAGCTCTGCCCACAGATGTTGCACACGTGCAGAGATTTCTTAGTGACACTCCCTTTAGGGCTACTGGGCTTCACTTTTTTGCTATTGGTCACTTCTTGGACGCGGCGCCCCTTATTGCCAGTCTTGTTGCGCATTACGGCAGGTGTTTTTAGGTTCCTTCGCGTCGGATATGGCGAAGTGTGGTTGTGGATGACTTTCACTTCTTCTTGTCGACCTTGATCTTTCACCTCTTCTTTGTTCAACACGGCCTCCGCTGGCTTCTTGACGGCGTAGCTCTCCAGCAACTGTGAGATCCGGCTCAGGTAGGAGGACTTCTTCTTGTGGAACTCCAAGAGATGGCGTAGCACGTCTCTTTTGCGGCGCGTCTTGTAGCGGCAGAGCGGGCAGCAGTAAAACTTGACAAAGAAGTCCGTGCCATTGTCCGTATGCAGCTCGATGTGTTTCTCCAGGTTCTGCACGGAGCTGAATGTCCGTTTGCAGAGCTTGCAGAAGCGCGCCTTGAAGTCAAAGCCTGCAGAGAATTCAGCCTTGGATGACACCTTGTCCTCCTTGGGGCTCTGGGAGTTAGAGGAGGATCTGGGACTAGTGTTGGGACTGTCTGGAACTTTTCCATTGACCATTTTCTTGGAGTTGGACGGGGGATCAGTAGATTTGGTTGTGGAACCGGAGGATACAATCTTGTGAACAGTCTGCAGGTGTCTCCTGAGGTGACCTCGAACCCTGTATGTCTTATTGCAGAGGAGGCATCTGCAGGAGGCCAGGTCTTCTTCCAATGGCTCCTCAGGTTCTTCAGCATCCGGATGCTCCTTGTTTTCCTCTGCATCTTCCTCTACTTTGTCCATGTTCTCCCTTTCACCTTCGTCATCAATGCAATTGCTCTCCTCTTCTTCCAACCGGACCTCGTCTGTGTACATCTCCTGGCTGTTGGAGTGGTAGTGTCTCCAGCTGTCTGTGGCTGTGTGATTGGGGCTCTGGGATGAAGGTGGCAGGTTGTCGTCTTTGGACAGGTACTGGTACACTGCATTCTGGTTGCTGGGAATGGGTTCAAATTTCAGTACGTATTCTTCTTTATCAGAGCGGGGATAGATGGCTTCAATAAGTTCTTTCAAGCTTTTTTTGCCATCTCCAGAGGGGTCTAGAAGACAAACCAGAAGTAGATCTTAGTTAACTGGACCCTATCATGGAAAACAGGACTTTCTAAGCTTCTTTGATATTAAGGAGCACTATGTAGATATACTATTGCCCAGTTTCACAGGCAAGGCTTTAGCCTAGTTCCTGACTAAAATGCATGTTTGAACTGTCTTAACTAAAAGTAACTTTCACTAACATATTTTAAAAAATGTCAGTGCCATTGTTTGTCTCAAGATGCACGTTTAAAAAACGACTACTTTAAAAAGGCCTAATCCTGGCTAAAGGCCTGTTCACACCAAGAATGATATCTATAAAGACAACTATAATGATAATTATATTTGCGTCCACACCAACAAACGATAATGGTCTGTTTATTCTAAGCTCATGCGCTGTGGTTTCAAAGTGTGTACAACATGTTTTTGGGGTTCTTGTTGCATTTACACAGCTTTAACCAGCAGATGTCCTCAGCATGCTATGTTTCGAGTGAATAGCTAGTGTAATCGATCTGATCTAACAATGAATTTATATCTTTATTGTTATCTTTATAGTTATCATTCTTGGTGTGAATTGGCCTTTAAAGTGACAGTAGAAGTGCAAGCTGTGAGTGTTAAGCTGGCTTTAAATGTTTTTCCTGAATCCCAATTAGATCACAAATCCCAATTAGACGCTGGAAAAATAAACAGAACAGGCAGAATAAACATAATAACATTTTATTTCCTATACGTCAATGAAAAAATATCATGGCAAATTCAACACTGGTCTTTTAAGACAGAATGAACAGCAAAAAGGCAATGTTATACTAACCATCAGGTTCAGGCATTCGAGTGAAACAATAAATTTCCTTGTGCTTGATCAGATTGGGAAGGCCACGGAAGAGACTGCGGCAGAGTTTGCATTCAAAGATTGTGTCCACCTCTTTCAGGAGAATGTGTTTCAGCTGTGCAGTACCTGCAAATAAGCGCAAGAGGGCAGTGATGAGACTCATTGAGATTCTGTGTTGGGTCAGGCAATGCTTTCGGAAACGGTGCTGCACATACTTTCCATTTCATTATAATGGCTTGTTCTACTACGATCATAAAGAGAGGAAACAGAGGTGAGGTAACACATATAAGCACCTGTGCGGAAACATTCAATGATCTGCTGGATGCCAGATTTGGAGGTGAGCAGCGGTGTTTGTAGCAGAGGAGGATCTCCAGGTTCTGTGGAGTAGACTGCAACAGAAAAACAGTGTATTCTTACAGTAACGTCAATTCATTATTTATAATATGCATACTACACTCTTTAAATTGCACTTCATATATGTATAAATTAAAATTTTGTCATCACTTTCTCACCCTCAAGTTCCAAACTTGTATGAGTCAAACAGGTTTGGAACAACATGAGGGTGAGTAATGTGATGACAAAATTTTCATTTTTGGGTGAACTATCCCTTTAAGGCCCATTCAGACCAAGGTCTATAAATGTAATGATAAAGATATTGTTCTTAAAATCACTGTAAATATAAAAGAATAGCAGAGTCCACACCAGAACTGTAACTATAACAGCACAGAGAAATTATATAATTGGAATCTCTTTCAGATTTTTTTCCAGCTTATGAACAATGAAAACATTAACAGCCAATCAGAATCCATCCTGCTTTAACGAGCCTGACATTTAAAGCGGCAGATGACAAAACTTCGAAGTCGCACCCTATACCCTCATTCTCTACATTAGCCCACTAATATAGTCCACTTGAAGGAATGAATGAAAACGAGTGAGTGGACACTGAGTGCATTGGAAGGGCTGCCGCCTGCCGCTTTTGCATAGTTAGCTGTTTAATAATCATTTGAAACTTGGCAAACTGGCAGCTCAAATAGTAATGAAAATATTTGTCTTGAACTCTAGCATGTACAAACCTTAATTAAACAATTTAATAACTAAAAAGGTATTTATATCTGTATGATATTATGCTGTACCCACATCGGACCAGGCGAGATGCGGGAATTCATTTGGTGCGACCCTCACAGTGCATTATGGGTTTTCTCTACCCATTGAGCATACATCTGTTGTACACTCATTATTGCAGTGCATTGTGGGATTAAATGAGTGCACTTGATAACGACCACTGTAGTTTCAGACAACACAAATTAGTGGCACGCACATAAAGCCCCCTCTCAAACAGCTCACAAGTACCATATTGAGTGTCTTAGTGCGATTAAACGGTCAAATACATACAAAATTACGTCAAAATGTGCATCTTGGTGAGTATTCCGGTAAACACGGTCCATTGTTGGAACATAAATTGTTGAAAACGCATGGCGTGTAACAGTATATTGGATCTGTGTATAAGCTCTTAAAGTGACAGCAGCCTAAAAACCTCCAGCTCCAGTAGTAAGATTAAAAGATTACAGCTGGGGGCGCCATCTTCTGGCGAGACGCAGGAATTCGCTTGGCGCGACCATCACAGTGCATTATGGGTATTCTCTAGCCATTGAGCATACATTGGATGTATTTGCGGTGCATTGTGGGATTAAATGAGTGCACTTTATAACGACCACTGTGGTTTCAGACAACACAAATTAGTGGCACGCACATAAAGCCCCCTCTCAAACAGCTCACAAGTACCATATTGAGTGTCTTAGTGCGATTAAACGGTCAAATACATACAAAATTACATCAAAATGTGCATCTTGGTGAGTATTCCGGTAAACACGGTCCATTGTTGGAACATAAATTGTTGAAAACGCATGGCGTGTAACAGTATATTGGATCTGTGTATAAGCTCTTAAAGTGACAGTAGCCTAAAAACCTCCAGCTCCACTAGTAAGATTAAAAGATTACAGCTGGGGGCGCCATCTTCTGGCGAGACGCAGGAATTCGCTTGGCGCGACCCTCACAGTGCATTATGGGTATTCTCTAGCCATTGAGCATACATCGGATGTATTTGCAGTGCATTCTGGGATTAAATGAGTGCACTTGATAAAGTCCACTATGGTTTCAGACACTACTACAAATGTTTGTTTCCTCAAATAGTGCCCTATTTAAGGGTATGGGGGTTGATTTTGGACTCTATCGCAGCTTTCATTGGCCAAGGACCGCCAAAGAGGACGTGTGACTGACATGTAAAAGCAACCAATCACAGTTTGTTCTACGTCATGTTTAGGAGCAAATCCTGTACAATTCAACCAATCAGACTAAAACCAATCGAAACTCCCGAAGTGCCATATGCACATGGGCGTGACGTCTGAGACTAACGCTAATATAGTAATCGTTATTGCGAACAGGTCTTTAAACAAATAGATTAGCTGTCGTAAATATAACAAAAGCATAAAGCATCATTGCATATTATTCACACCTGAGAAATGCTTATACTGAAGATCTTTACAGAATATTAATCAATTACCTCACTTGTAATACTGCTTACGTCTCTTATTAACACTTATGATAGTCCGTCAGGCTGAATCTCTTTGAATAATTCTCCACAGACAAACTCATTATACTGAAATGATGATCTGAAGTGTAGTTGCTCATGCCAGTATGTTTTGGATGGCAGATCTCACCGAAATGAGTCATATCCATTCAGAGGTTCAGCTTGTGCTTTCTAAATGAGACTTTATTAAAGTTTGCATTATTGATGGCCGCTGCCTGCGACTGTCTAGATGAGTATTTGCGAAAGCGTCTGGCTCTGAAACAAAAGCCTTGCTTTAATACATATTTTTACACCGGATAATATCTCTTCTGTCTGGGCCAATATTTCAAGGTTTTGATTAATGAAGCTCTAGTTTGTGGAGACTATTACAGACAAGACTTATTAGTGGAGTTTGCAAATAACACTAGTATTATTATTATTGCTCAAACTTAAGATTATGGATACGGACAAACACTGTAGCATCAAGCTTATATTTTCTTCAGAAACGATTATCTAAAACGGCTCTTAAAGAGCATTTTCCATCACCAGAGCTACATGGGAACAGATACGCAGTGGGAGACAATAACTTTTCACTATGTGAGGAGGTGAAAAATCAATCGTGTGTAAAGATACGGGGCATGAACACAGCTGTGGATAAAGCGACCAAATCAGTGGGAGATTGATGATGGGGATGTTGGAGAATTTATGGCCGGAGCAGCCAGTTTAGAGCGGTCCTCAGAGACTCGCCTTATATCGGAGGTGTTTTATGACTGCGTGAGGGAATTTCCTGGAGGAATGGCCGGAAATCTGCCAATGTCAGGACAGCTAGGTGAGGAGGTGCCAGACGACAAACACTCTGAATCAATCTGGAGCTCCGCGGTTCAACGCTGCTGACTTATGCTTCTGGTTTGATGGTCTATGAGCCAGTTTCCACTGGACATCAGAGCCCAGGGTCCAAATTTAGCAAATTTAGTGGCAGAGGAAAGAAAAAATGGTTTTGGCTGGTAAATAAATCTTGATTTACTCACTAGTTGTCTGACAGTAGTACATGACTGTTTTGGTATTGTTATAACGAAAAGTAAAACTATTAAAAATGGCAAAAGTACATATTATAAATTACTTTAAATTTAAAATTAAAACTGAAAATATAAAAAAAGCTCATTTTAAAAATGTAAAAAAATAAAAACACTATTAAAAATGACAAAAGCACATAATATAAATTACTAAAACTTTAAAATTATAATAAAAACTGAAAATATAAAAGCTAATTCAAAATATTCAATAAAAAACTAATAAATTACAAAAACATAAAAATTACTACCACTTTAAAATTATAATAAAAACTGAAAATATAAAAGCTAATTCAAAATATTAAATAAAAAACTAATAAATTACAAAAACAATAAAATTCTAAACTGTAAAATTATAATAGAAACAGAAAATATAAGATAATTAAAAATATTAAATTAAAAAAAACTAATGACAGAAACTAAAATTAACAAAACTTATAAAAACAAAATATAAAAGACTAATAAATGACAAAAAAAATACTAAAACTGTAAAATTATAATAGAAAAAGAAAATATAAGATAATTAAAAATATTTAAAAAACTAATAAATGACAAAAAATTTACAAAACTCATAATAAAAACAAAATATAAAAGCTAATTCAAAATAATAAATAAAAAACTAATAAATGACAAAAACAAAAAAATACTAAACTGTAAAATTATAATAAAAAACAGAAAATATAAGATAATTAAAAATATTAAATTTAAAAAACTAATGACAAAAACTAAAATTAACAAAACTTATAAAACAAAATATAAAAGACTAATAAATGACAAAAACAAAAAAAAATACTAAAACTGTAAAATTATAATAGAAAAAGAAAATATAAGATAATTAAAAATATTAAATTTAAAAAACTAATAAATGAAAAAAAAATTAACATAATAAAAACAAAATATAAAAGATAATTCAAAATAATAAATAAAAAAACTAATACATGACAAAAGCACATAACAAAATGTACTAAAACAAACTAAAATGAAAACTGAAAATATAAAATAAAACTAATTCAAAATATAAATAAGCACTATAATAGTATATAATAAACACAATGTTTATTTATTTTAGTTTTACATACTCAAAATTAATGTTGATATTGAAAAGAAAACACTCTATAAAGCCTGTAAGTTCATTCAATGCATTTCTACTATTAGTAGAAAAAGCATGTAAACAGGAAGTAGAACTGCTTTATCATATCACTTCCACACACAACTCAAGCCCCTCCCCTGAGCCCACCCCCATGCATACATCATCACATGGGCGTGGCCTCTTTACCTCCCACTATAACAAGGGCAAAGATCAGCCCAATCAATGTGAGCATTTCACACTATATGTGTGTGTGTGAGGGGCTGGGGAGGGGCGTGACCTCACCTCTGTAAGGGTCACAGACTCTAGTGGCCCCTACCGAGTGAAGGACAATAGCAGGCAGAGGAGGAATTTGCTCTAATCCTCTAATAGGGAAGGATCAGAGCGGATGGGCCGCTATTAAAAAGCATTTACTCTTGTTTGGGATTATATCCATTCATCTGCACAGGTCAGAGAGGATCCCATTGGTCAAGTTAAAATGTGTTTCACAGATGACATCTGCATGCATTATTCATTTAAGACTCATAAAGTGGAAGTTTACCTAGCGTCTTGCTCGCGTGGTCAGGCCCGGGCACAACGGCCTCACCTGTGATGTCATCAGTCTGACAGCACTTCTCATTGGCTGGAGTCGAATGGGCTACAGACACTGTTTCCTCCATCTCTAAACCTCTTCAAATGTGCCTCTGTGGAGATAGAGAGAAGAGCGGATCAATAAACAGTGACTATAAACTCTTAACTGTACTGAAGAGAGGTGTAACAGACACCTCTAAATCCAACTTAAAAAGGCATTAAAAGGACAGTGATCAGAGACACACATACAGCTTTTTAGTACACACACACACACACACATATATGATCTGTCAGTTTGTTTGTTCATCATAACTTTGCTTTAACGCACTGAACATGCAAATATGTCTCTGTCTCCATCCCTGTCCATTTAACAACACTTCCCTTTGCTTTTGAATTAAAAACATTGGTTGTATAAGATCTGTCAGCCTGTAAATGTTGGTGCCTGTAAAAGTCCTTACAAACACTGAATCCTCAGACTGAAGAGAGCCATCAAACTCCACTCGCTGACACACTGTTATTGAAATGTGGCAGCAATTCACACCGTAATGTAATAAGATGAGTGCTTTTTCATGGCTGGATGATTTCAAACTACTTATATACTGGTAAACCGCTGACCTAATTAAACTAGCTAAATGGAAACAAACAAAGAGAATCTCTCAAAAAGTCCACATGCATATAAAAAAAAGAAGACAGAAACTGGGATTTGAAGTAGAATGTCTAAGCTGCTCTTTTCCTTAGTGAAAGTGAACAGTGACCGTGGTTGTGTGACTCGAGAAGGTTTGATTGCACAGACGGCATTTATGATGTTTTATGGTGCTCATTTTTGGTCACCATCCAGTTTCGCTGTATCTTAAAGAGCAGCATGAACATTCGGCTAAACATCTGCTTTTGTGTCCCACAGAAGACAAACGTCATACAGGTTTGGAATGACATGCCGGTGACTAAATGACGTCAGGATATTCATTATCACTTTAAACAGGGATCTCTAAGTGTCGCCCTCTGCTGGAGTTTGGTTATGCTCTCAGTCTTGACAACAACTGAAGGTTAACATGACAAGACCATGGAAAAGTAGATTAGATAGATAGATAGATAGATAGATAGATAGATAGATAGATAGATAGATAGATAGATAGATAGATAGATAGATAGATAGATAGATAGATAGATAGATAGATAGATAGATAGATAGATAGATAATTTTTTAAGACTTTAATAATTTTAAAATGTCTCTTAAAAGCCCTTTTTCCTCATTTATAACAGTTTTGAAACCTGCCAGATTTTCTCTAATTTGGGCCTCATATTAATGAATATTTTATAACAGATTTACTAAGTTGTACTTCACACTGTTTCCTAAAAATTAAAAATAAACATTTTCATTTTGTATTTCAATCAAAATTCTATAAAAGATGAGACCAAATTTAGTATAGTATTAAACAACTGGGAAATATATATATATATAAATATATGTATAATATAAAATTTATTATCAAAACGCATTGACAGCTAATTTATCAATTCGATTTCTGTATTAAACATTCATGCTTAATTAAATATTCTGACGAGTTTCATAATTATGTCACATGAAGAACATTACAGTCGTTACCGGTGTTGTGGGTAACGCGAGTTATGTAATCAGATTACTTTTCTACGGAAGAGGATTAGGGCCAAGCAATAATAAAAAAAAAATAAAACAAATTAATTTCGAGATTAAAGTCATTATTAAGCGAGATTAAACTTGTTAAATTTCGAGAAAAAAGTCCAAATAAAATAGCGAATAAACTCATTACATTTTGAGAATAAAGTCATTATGTTTCGAGAAAAAAGTCATTGAATTTCAAGAAAAAAAAGTTTAAATAAAATGTTAAGAATAAACTCATTAAATTGAGAAAAAAATCATTGTTTCGAAGAAAAAACTCCGAAAAAAAATTCGGGAAAAAGTCGATCATAAAATGTCGAGAATAAACATGCATTCATTATTAATCTTGCTTAATGACTTTAAATCTCAAAATGTTTTTTTTTTAAATTATTTTTGCTTGGCCCTAATCCTCTTCCGTACTAAGTAACTAGTAATACATTACTTATAAATTTACAACAAAATATCCAAGTTATGTTTTTAAATAAGTAACTAAAGTTACTTTGTTTACCCAGTTATTGACTGACAGCTCTCCTGTCCCCGTGTTAAAAGAGGCGTTGTGCGATCATGATGGTTATTGTAGCTTTAGATTAAATGTGAACATGCATTTGTTCATCTCACTTGCATGAAAACAGATTCAGTGTTCCTCAAAAAGATTAAAAACAGTGAAACGCAAACTCAATTAATGCAATAATTACATATGCTAAATTTAACAAATATACTTTATGTATTTAATCTCACTTTATTAAGCAGTGTCTTTGCTGCTGACCTTCGCTGATCCAATGCAACCATACTATTTAATATGCAAAAATTACTTAATTAGATAATCATCACATTTGCATTTCCCTGTTTTGTTTTTATTGCTAAAGAAAGTTTGAGCTGCGCCCTCTACTGTACAGGCGTGAAATCGCATTTCATTTTAGATTTGCCAAAAACAGAACATTTTCTATTGTTAAAAAAAAAGAGCCCAGCCCAGGTGGAAAAAAAAGAGAAAAAGAGTAACGTAATGCATTATTTTACATAAAAAGTAACTAACACAATTCAGTTACTTTTTTTTTTTTTTTTTTAGGGAGGGACATAATATTGTAAGGCATTACTTTTAAAAGTAACTTTTTCCAACACTATTCATTACATCTGCCTATTTAACGTGAACACAAATGGTCAAAATCTCACACCAGAAGTGTAAAGTTGTTCTTCATTACTGTACTTAAGTATTATTTTGGAGAATATGTGCTGAAGTTGAGTGCTATAGAAACTGAACACTTGAAATGTCGCAAACTCAAGTCAGAACAGCTGACAATCAGTCTATAAAATCAGCTCCTGATGCACCAGTTTCAGTTTAACACCTGGTTTGTGCTCGAACCCTTCATAGTGAGGACATTCAGAAATTGTGTTGCTTTACGAAGCTTGTATTGCATTAAACTTACTTCTAAAAGAGTATAAACGTTTTTACTTCAACTCAAGTATGGTTTTGCATGGATACTTTGATTTTTGATAAGGTTAAAATGTTGTCACAGTATCCAAACTGCCACTTAAACATATTTTTTCAGCATTATTTGATACTTCATCCACAATTTGAAACTATCAAAGTTCACACTGAAGAGCTAGACAAGAGGAACAACCACTTATAACGCATCTTAAAACCACAAAAGGCGAGTGACGCATATGGAAAGGCATAAAAGACGTCATCAAACATGGGAAATAAACTTTACAACACATCAACACCCAAGCATGCAGAGCCGAACCTCTGAAACTGCTGCGCTTTGCTCGTCATTGCGCGCGGCGCTGGAGAGGCTCGCGCCATTGCGCGCGCTCTCCTGACTCACATATGACAAATATCACAACAAAACACAAATATTGTTGCTAACAACAGTCATCCGTATCTAATAAACTATTGAAAACCTTTATAATCGTGCGCGGAATCGAAACCGACCGTCTCTTCACCATCCACAGACTGAACAACAAAACCATGACGCCATTTTCTGCAAAACAACCGCGTTCGGGGAGGAAACGCGACGCTTTTACGTGTTTAAAACGCACGCGAAGCGCTTCATCGAAGGTCGGAAGGCTTAAACGAAGCTTCTAGCTGTTCTTACCGACATAATCCGCAGATTCCCGGAAGATACTTCGACTTTGACTCGATGAGCTCTTGGATGGTGTGTGACGCCTCCACGCGCATGAATGTGACTCTCCAGCACATGCACGTGCCCTACTGAGCAAACACTGGAGATCTATCAGGGTGCCGTGACCTAGTGCTCAATGATCCGGGCTGGACTGGGAAGGTTGTGTGTTCGAGTCGCAGAAGAGACCTTCAAGACCTTTAAAACGTTTAAAGCTGATCTAATAAGTGTACAATCAATAACTTTGACTATCACACAAATGCCAATGAAAATAAACGGACTTCAAATATTTTAAAATTTCTAATAAAGACCATTTCTGGCAATAGTGACATTTTTAAGAGTTTTAGATCATTCTAATGAACTCAGAAAGTTTTTACATTTTAAAAAGTTAGTTATTTCCATATTTTTATTAAAATGTTTTATTAAATTATAAGTTATATACTACAGTATTTACATTTGGATTTCTAAGATTTTTCTGAAATGTATGTCTTCCATAAATATAGAGAAATTATGAAGATATTAGGCTACTACCGTTATGCATGAATTAATTACATAGTATCATACAATAATAATAATATATTAATAGTACTATATTGTTTATTAGAGATAATATTATCAATTAAAGCGTAATGATCAATATTTAGACGTAGATTAATCAAATATAACCTGATTATAAACTCGAAATGCGAAGTAAACTTCTGACCTCAGGTGCTGAGTACTTGCGTTGCTAGGATACCGCCACCCGAGATTCGCGCGCAAAACTTGTTTATATGAGCACGTGCTTCTGTTAATGAACTCGTGCGCGTCAAAAGAAGGATGCAAATCTGTTCATCATAGAAAGAGAGAGAGGGGGATGGATAGACAGATAGAACTAAAGATAGATTGAAACAGAACGATAGATGGATGGATGGATGACAGATAGAATGATAGAATGACAGAACGATAAATAGAATAGAATGATAGATAGGTAGATAGATAGATGGATAGAAGGATGGATGGAACGACAGATAGAACGATAGAAAGATAGAACAATAGATGGATAGATGGGTGATAGATAGATAGATAGATAGAAGGATGGATAGATAGAATGATATACAGATAGATAGAATGACAGATGGATAGATAAAAAAGAATGATAGATGAATGGATGATAGAAAAAGCCATAGATAGATCGAAAGATGGATGGATGGAATGACAGAAAAATAGATAGGTAGAATGATGGATGGATGATGGCTAGAACGATAGATAAAAAATAGAACGATAGATAGATGGATAGACGGATGGATGGAAGATATACAGATCGATAGAATGATAGATAAAAAATAGAACGATAGAATGATAGATAAAAAATAGAATGATAGATAGGATAGATAGAATGACAGATGGATGGATGGATAGAACAATAGATAAAAAACAGAACTATATAGATACAGTAGATAGATAGATATAGATAGATATAGACAGAATGACAGATGGATGATGGATGGATGAATGATAGATAAATAGAACGAGATAGATAGAATGACAGAACGATGGATAGATAGATAGATAGATAGAATGATAGATGGATATATATAGAATGATATAGAACAATAGATAGATAGATAGATAGATGATAGATAGATAGAATGATAGAACGATAGATAGGTAGATAGATAGATAGATAGATAGATAGATAGATAGATAGATAGATAGATAGATAGATAGATAGAATGATAGAATGATAGAACGATAGATAGGTAGATAGATAGATAGATAGATAGATAGATAGATAGATAGATAGATAGATATAGAATGATATAGAACAATAGATAGATAGATAGATAGATAGAATGATAGAATGATAGAACGATAGATAGATAGATAGATATAGAATGATATAGAACAATGATAGATAGATAGATAGATAGATAGATAGATAGATAGATGGATGATATAGATTGAATGATATATAGAACGATAGATAGAACATTAGATAGATAGATAGAATGATAGATAGAATGATAGATGGATATATATAGAATGATATAGAACAATGATAGATAGATAGATAGATGATAGATAGATAGATAGATAGATAGATAGATAGATAGATAGATAGATAGATAGATAGATAGATAGATATAGAACAATAGATAGATAGATAGATAGATAGATAGATATAGAATGATATAGAATAGATAGATAGATAGAATGATAGATAGATAGATAGATAGATAGATAGATAGATAGATATAGAACAATAGATAGATAGATAGAATGATAGATGGATATATATAGAATGATATAGAACAATGATAGATAGATAGATGGATGATGATATATATAGAACGATAGATAGAACGATAGATAGATAATAAACACATTAATGCAGAACACAGGTGAGCAGGTAAGAAAATGTATTTCTGTAACAGCTGAAATGCAAAATATCATCAAACCTGAAAATACACATCTATATCATTGAGAACACGGTGACCCACAGGACACACACGGTATAAAGACACGCTGCTCGTCTTAGGAATGAGAGGAACGCCTGTTCACACCTCCGAGTCCAGTATAAAAATAAGGCCTTCGAAATCTTTACAATTGTTACGGCTGGATCACTGAAGCACTGAAGGTGTCGCTGGAACAAACGATCGCGGAAGAGTAAAGGGTGGACATCTGATGAGCTGGACATCACCGATTCAGCAAAGACATTCACTAAAAATGGCAAAAGTAGTAGTGTGCACACATGCAACGACATCAGCAGACTGTATGGAGAACATTACACAATTCATTCATATTGCTTCAGGCGTTTTACTTTACGTGGAAGCAAGCGGCGTGTCTTTCTTTCACAGAAAAAAGAAAAATCTGCATGCGTTTTTGAATTCGACGTGTAACCGAAACATAGCTTAAAATACAATTATCGACAATTGGAATCTCACCCAATTCCTTGTAAAATCAGCCAATGAAAATAAAATAAATAAAATGCAAAAAAAAAAAGAAAAGAAAAAGTAAATATAAAAAAATATATATAAATAAAAATAAAATTGCACTGCTATGCCAGGGTGACATTCATTAATTTCTACAAGAGGGACGTGTTTCGAATAATAATACTTCATACAGTTCAACATTGTTTTGTGGCACCAAAACAAAGAGCCGTAAGATCAGATCAGAAACATTTTACAACTGCAATCCGAGTCATTCAGTTTACTTAACCGGCCCTTCACGCTTTTCTGAAAAAATATATATTATTGTGTCAATAATTCTATAGAATAATCTCTAATGATTGATGTGCAACGGGAAAAGGCAAAACATGTAACCGAACATCCTCATCCCAGGCAGTTTTCTTTCTCCGGTGTGGATCGGGTGGGAAACTCCACATGGAAGCACTTCTTTAGCCGTTAAAGATGGTCCGGGTTGGTTTCTAGCTCTGGTTCGCATTGGCAGCAAGGCAACACGGTAAAAGTCGTACATGTTTTTGGGGGTCACAGCAAACAAGAAGCAGAGTCTGAACAACTATACATGATTATTTCTCCTCGTTAATTCATAGAGCAATACTTTCATAAATAAAAGAGTACTCAAATCTTGAAGGAAAATGACAAAAAGTGCAAAAAAATAAAGGATCTTTACAGGAGTTCTGCCTGTTTGAATATTAATATTCTTATGCTAGAGATGAAGACCTTCTCAGAGATGATGCTCAGATTGTGAACTGTGCGAAGGCGCACAAGTTCTGTGTTTGGTGAAGATAGTGGTGCGGAAATGACTCACTTCTCCTCTGACGTCAACATGAAATGGCATGTTCAGTGAGATTCAATGCGACTTTAAAATCAGACATTATGTGCCGAAACATTTATAACCAGCATGAGACCAGGAACATGTACACGACTACTTAATTAAGCAAAAAAGGTTTTGAAGTAAGCCTCTTCTGCTCACAAAGGCTGCATTTATTTGATCAAAAATACAGTAAAAATTATGAAATATTATTACAATTTAAGAAAGCTTGTTTCCACCATGGAATAAAACTATTTAAAAGATAATTGCGACTTTATATCTCACAATTCTGACTTTATAACTAATAATTGCACGATATAAAGTCAGAATTGAGATATAAAGTCAGAATTACGGGATATAAAGTCAGAATTGCGGTATATAAAGTCAGAATTGAGAGTTATAAAGTCAGAATTGTGGGATATAAACTCGTAATTGCGCGAAATAAAGTCTGAATTGAGATATAAAGTCAGAGTTGCGGGATATAAAGTCAGAATTGCGGGACATAAAGTGAGAATTGTGGGATATAAACAATTGCATGAAATAAAGTCAGAATTGCGGGATATAAAGTCAGAATTTGCGGGATATAAAGTCAGAATTTGCGGGATATAAACTCAATTGCGTGAAATAAAGTCATAATTGCAGGATATAAAGTGAGAATTGTGGGATATAAAGTCAGAAATGTGGGATATAAAGTCAGAATTGTGGGATATAAACTCAATTGCGTGAAATAAAGTCAGAATTGCGGGATATAAAGTGAGAATTGTGGGATATAAACTCAATTGCATGAAATAAAGTCAGAATTGCGGGATATAAAGTCAGAATTGCGGGATATAAAGTCAGAATTTGCGGGATATAAAGTCAGAATTTGCGGGATATAAAGTCAGAATTGCGGGATATAAAGTCAGAATTTGCGGGATATAAAGTCAGAATTTGCGGGATATAAAGTCAGAATTTGCGGGATATAAAGTCAGAATTTGCGGGTTATAAAGTCAGAATTGTGGGATATAAACTCGTAATTGCGTGAAATAAAGTCAGAATTGCGCGATATAAAGTGAGAATTGTGGGATATAAACTCAATTGCGTGAAATAAAGTCATAATTGTGGGATATAAAGTCAGAATTGCGGGATATAAAGTCAGAATTTGCGGGATATAAAGTCAGAATTTGCGGGATATAAAGTCAGAATTGCGGGATATAAAGTCAGAATTTGCGGGATATAAAGTCAGAATTGCGGGTTATAAAGTCAGAATTGTGGGATATAAACTCGTAATTGCGCGAAATAAAGTCTGAATTGAGATATAAAGTGAGAATTGTGGGATATAAACTCAATTGCGTGAAATAAAGTCATAATTGCAGGATCTAAAGTCATAATTGTGGGATATAAACTCAATTGCATGAAATAAAGTCATAATTGTGGGATATAAACTCAATTGCATGAAAAAAAGTCATAATTGTGGGATATAAAGTGAGAATTGTGGGATATAAACTCAATTACGTGAAATAAAGTCAGAATTGCAGGATATAAAGTCAGAATTGCGGGATATAAAGTCAGAATTTGCGGGATATAAAGTCAGAATTTGCGGGATATAAAGTCAGAATTGTGGGATATAAACTCGTAATTGCGCGATATAAAGTCAGAATTGCGGGATATTAATTCAGAATTGTGGGATATAAAGTGAGAATTGTGGGATATAAACTCAATTGCGTGAAATAAAGTCATAATTGCGGGATATAAACTCAGAATATCGAGTTATAAAGTCAGAATTGTGAGATAAAAAGTCGTAATTACCTTTTTTATTTAGTGGTGGAAACATTGTAAAGTGTAATTTATTCCTGTGATCAAAGCTGAATTTTCAGCATCATTACTCGTCTTCAGTGTCACATGATCCTTCAGAAATCATTCTAATATGATGATTTGCTGCTCAAGAAACATTTATGATTATCAATGTTGAAAACAGCTTAATATATTTGTGGAAACGGTGATACAGTTTTCCAGGATTCTGTGATAAATAGAAAGTATATAAAAGTCACTTTTGATCAATGTGTTGCTAAATAAAGATTAAACAGTAATGTAAACAGGAAGTAACAAGCTCTTTGAGAAGGTCTTCATTTCAGGTGCTTAAACACTAAAAGGTACACATATTGACCTCATGACATCTTTAAAAAATAAAATTGGCAACAGACCTCGGCCGACTGCCAATACTGGCTCACTGCAATGTACCTTTCCTCTAGGAAACTGGGACCCTGTGGGTACATCATCATCATCATCATCATCATCTTTTCAGTTAGTATTCCTTAAAAAAAATAATCCAAGAGTCTAAATAATGGGACAAGAGAAGATGTTCGGCCCTTTCATCGTTAGGTCTATGAAGAGACATATAACTGAGGAAGATAGAAACCACTAAATCCTTGAACCTCTGAGAGATGCTAACAATAAATACAAAAAAACTCAATTAAAATAAAAGATATGTACACATTTCCAACAATAGGGTCTCTATAATACTTAAAACTTTTAAAATGGCATACAAATATACTTCTGCTCAACGTGTGAAGCACTAATCAGGTCAGTTAGAAAACTAATAAAGACGATAAATTATTATACAAAATTCATCACCGGTTAAAGTTGCTTTACAACAAGAGTACGAGTCCTGACTTTATGAATCCACGAAACACTTGGTGTGTCAAAAACAAATACTCAAAAACCTCAATTCATCCAATTTAGAAAAATACGACTTGCCAAAAAAAGCGTCTGTAAAATATTCCCTTGGTTGAAACGTCCTCCTTTTGTGTAGTTCAGGCATGAAATTAAGTGCACTTTAGATTGACACGGTTGAGTCTGAAGGGTTTTCCTCCATCCACACGAAAATCAAAATAAAACTCCATACGTGTATCGCTGAAAGTCTGAAACTTGTTGTGTACTGGTTAAATCAAAAGAATCTGAATGTGTGTGAAACTGAAGTTTGTGAATATGGTCATTTCAAAGGAAACGAGAGACGCCATTCTTCCATAAACTCTCAAACAGACGAGTTTCTTCCTAACGGGTGCGGAACGGAACGAGAACGGGAACACCGTGACTCAACCGTAGCGTGATAAGAGGCAGCGGTGGGGATAAAGGCAGGACTCTACAGCCCTCAGGAACCACAGGACGTCCAGCGCTGAGTGCCGTTCCAGCGTCACCACAACTCTTCTCAAACTCCCACTGCGTCAGTGAGGGACCTTGGGCTGCAAAAGAGGGCGGTGGTTAGTATATCAGCATATGCAAGAACTGAACACTGACATTTAGAAGCATCAAAGGGATTTCAGGAATCATTCACATCAAGAGAGGTGCGATTCACAGGATCGCAAGTGTGTATTAAAGCGATGGAAGGAGAATAGTGTGAAAATAGCGTGAAGTAATGCTTGTTTTTCAGTCAGTCGGAATAATGTTTTAATGATTATTTTTTTTACATATTTTCAAGCCGCACAAAAATTTTAAACAAAAAAATATATATATATTTTTTAACTTTTTAAAAATATAATAAAAATAAACAATAATAACAAAAATAATAAAAAAAATTATAAATTATATTATAAATCTTTTAATGTACATATAAAAATATAGATGTATGTACAAAGTACACTAGAAAAATATGCAGTGACCATAAAAATTCCCTGAATATAAATTAGTTCTTGATAATTAATATAATATAATATAATATAATATAATATAATATAATATAATATAATATAATATAATATAATAAATATAATATAATATAAATATAATATAATATAATAAATATGTAGAAAATGTATATAGTCACTATAAAAATTTCATGATTTTAAATAACTTATATAAAAGAAACTAACAAAAAAAATAAAAATGTAACAAATAATAAATAAAAAAATAATATAAAAAAATACTATAACAAATATTATAAATCATTGAATGAAAATAAATAAATTATAAAATAATATTATAAAATAATATTATAAATCTTTTCTAGGCTAAAAATATGCAGTGAATATGCAGAAAATTTATATAGTCACTATAAAAATTCCATGATTTAAGTAACTTATTAAAAAAAACTCTATAAAAATAATTATTTTAAAATATATAATAAAAACAATTAACAAAAATTATTTAAAAATATTATAAAAAATATTATAAATCTTTTAATGAAAAAATATATCATAGAATAATAATAGAAATCATTTCTAGCCTGAAAAAGAAATGTATAGTACACTAAATATGCAAATTCCCTGAATATAAAAAATTCCCTGAATATAACTAACTTTTAATATATCCAGGCTTGATAATATGATATAATAAAAAATATAAAACAAAAATATTTATAGAATGTTTATAATGATTTTATAGTATTAATATAAATTGTTAATACAAAATAAAACAAATAATTATAAATATTATAATTATATAATATAACTAATTTCTAGTCTAAAAAAATATAAATGCAAACATATGTATAGAGGAAAAATTGTCATTCTAGAAACTAAAAATAAATAAATGAATCTCTTTTCCTGGCCTGCAAATCACAATTTTATAATTCCCTAATATTTTCCTTGTATGTCCTCTATCATACTGAGCAGTGAGTGTTGCAAAATAAAAAAATCAACATGCAAAATAAGTGAGTTGTTGTGCGTCTGTAAGGATGCATCTCTGCATTTCAACATCGTGTTGTGCCAAAAATCAGGTTCACCTGTCTGGGGAGGGCGCTGTGGGCCGCTTCGGCGACTGACGACAGCAGACCGGTGCTGCTCTTCCTGAATATCCCGTCCAGTGCTGTGGATTTGGAGGTTTTACTGGGTTTGTCGCCGCCGGCGCTCAATCCAGAGCTCTTCCTTTTCCTCCCGTCGGAGGACGCGCAGGGCAGCGGGCTGTGGTACGAGACGCCCCCGTGATCCCCGGTGAGCGCCTGCGGGAGGGACAGCTCCACGCCGCCGTACCTGTCCTGGTCCCTCGGCCCCTGTCCTCCTGGCCGGGGCTTGGCCCGCACGCTAAGGGCCGCCGTCCCATTACTGATAAGCGCCGCGCCCGGTGGCAGATGGTAGCTGTTCCCGCTTTTCCGGCAAGCCCCCGATTCAGAAGTGGGAGGGGCTTTCCGCTTTCTGGGTCCCGGTCCTTCCCCTGAGGCTTTCGGTGGCCTGGCCGGTTTATTCCGCTGCAGTCGGGGTCCGGGCTCGGGGTCCCTGATGCAGAAAACACCAGCGCCGTTCTGAGAGAAAGAGGTGGAGTATGAGAGCATCGAGACGCCCTCCAGAGGAGCCGTGAGCGTGTGGTTGGGCAGGAACGCTGAGCCGAGAGGAGAGACTTCAGACGGGCAGGGGGAAGTGCTCGTCACGCTCTCCACCGCTAGGGGGACTTTCCTGTGGCAAACAGGATATAACATCACCAGTCTGTGGTAGGAAGCTGTGGCACGATAACCTAAATATTGTGTGTTTATAGAGCGAGAGAAAACATTTTGTGCAAATACACAGCTTGACTGAAGCCATTAACATTTCTTTTACTTCAGCCCAAATCTTCTGAGGCAAACATTAAACATCTGGGTCATATTTCACCACCAAATTAAATAAAAAAATATATTTTGCATAAAGAAAATTAAATTTATTATTGAGATGCATTGCAATATTAATTTCATAATGTTTAATTATTATAGCATTATTAAATATAAATTATAAATAAAATATTATATAGTTCATATTATTATTACTATTATTAAACATTAAACATAAATTCACATATTACTGAATACAATATTTTTTTTATTTAAATTATTATATATTATAGTTTATATTATTATTAAACAAATTGTCACATATTACTGAATAAAATAACAATAACAAATGCTTCATTTAAATTACTAAATGATAAAAAAAAATAATTAAAAAATACGATTATTAAATAAATAAATAAATAAATAAACATTTAAAAACACTTAACTGCCATGAAAAAAATATTTATTTTTATTATTAACAATCATATTTATGGAATGATTATGAAAATGATCATTAATAAAATATTTATTTTCTTAATGGAAAATAATGTTTTAATTTATTTATAAAGATTTAGCATTCATTTTCTTAATGCTAAATCATATTTTAATTTATAAAATTTTAACATTTATTTTCTTTATGTAAAGTAATGTTTTCTTTTATTTTTTTATTTAAAAAAAAAATGAATTTATTTTCTTTATGCAAAATAATGTTTTTCTATTGTTTTGGGGTGAAAGAAATAAATTGCATAAAGAAAATTAAATCTATTATTGGGACGCATTGCAATATTAATTTCATAAAGTTACATTTTTAAAAATGTAAATGTTACATAAATAAAATGATTGCAATTATGGTATTATTAAATATAAATTGTTATATTATTTTTTTAGAATAAAATAAATAAAAAATCTAAATAATATGCAAATAAAAATATTCAAAAAGGTCATAAAAAGTCTTTATTTTCCTAAAACAATTATTTTTTGGAGGTGAAATATGACCCTAATATTCGAAAGCTTTTGTGAAAATGAACTGAATGCATCCACCCATAAATCCTCACCAATTATGGCCATAATTATGCAAGCAGACAGACAAACGTGTAACTCGCCTCCACATGAGAGAGTTGACGTGTTTTTCCACCATGCAGTGCAGCGCAAGCCTCACTCGGTCCCACCGTCTGTCGAACACGTAGTGACCTCTGCCCATCAGCCGACTGCTGAACGCACAACACTAACACACCGGCAAAGACAGAGAGAAGATGTTTCTATACTAATACATGCTTATACAGGGTCCCAAAACATCTCAGACAGACACTAAAGCTTGAGTTCAGCTCACGCTCATGGGTTGTGGGTGGTGTGGAGAATAATGGTACAGCGGCTTCTCGGTCTCTTCAGGGAGGTCGGCCTCTCCTTCATCGCTGGACAGACGCGCGTCTCCGCTGCATCTCTGCCAGCCGGGCGCAGGTTCAGGAGGAGGAGGAGCGGGTGCGGAGCCGAGCAGGACAGCACCGACGCTGCCAGACACTCTGCTGAGGAAAAGACGGATCATCTGAGAAACGCCTCCATTGTAGTCTTGAGTTTTATTACGTCACAATATTCCTCATTTAAATGATTGCATATGCAAAATAAAAGGGCACCAATTGTGTTTGGACTTTAGTATGAAAGTAGTCTACAGTCACTAACCGTACCTGTGCAAGTGTGAATTGGCCAGCCGGAGTTTGAGAGAGGGAGTGGTCTTGCCATTGGTACAGCTTGCGGATTGGCTGGGTGCTGCGTCATGTGACTGTGTGACCTGCACTGATTGGCTGCCTGCTTGAATTTCCTTTTTTTGCCCCACATCCTTTGCCCGTCCCTTATGTTCCGCTAGAAGGAAGTCAAAGTCTTTCCTCCGTCCTGGGACGGCTCGCCGGTGGGTCAGAGAATGAGTCTACAACAAACACGCGTTATGAACACCACCACAGCAATCATTCAAATCATCGATGAGAAAATATTCAAATGAACAGATGCGATTAAATTACACAGAAACGAGTGACGGTACCAACCTTACAGGTTAACGAACGAGTGCAGGGCCGCTTCGTCTCTGGGTCCAAAACTCCACAGTGTTTATTAGGATCAAACACTCGCCCTGTACAACAAAACAGAGCGTGACTCTATATTGTTATTATCAGCCAAATATAATTTATTTAATGTGTTATATTTCATAAATATATTATGCACTATTTCATTAAATGCAGTAATTATTTGTACACACACACACACACACACACACACACACACACACACACACATATATAATTTTGTAGTTTATATTATATTTATTAGATTAACTTTTTTATATTCATTTTATATTCCATATTATATTATATATATGAAGAGTTTCGTTGCAAAACGAGATAAATCCGTTTTTAACATTTTTGTCAAAACATGTTTATTATTATGTTATCATGTTATTATTTTGTTTTATGGTGCTACTTAGCTGTATTTTTTAAGTTATGAAGGTTTAAATCAAAACAAACCAACTGCAGTTGAATTGATATTAATTGGAATGCACAACGAAAAAACAAGATTTTTGAAAAATTAAAAAAATGGATTTATCTCGTTTTGCAACGAAACTCTATATTTATATTACATTTATATTATATTATGTTATGTTTTATATATATATATATATATATATATATTATATTATACATTACTATATTATATATATATATAAAAATCATATTTTATTTAAATTATATATATATATATATATATATATATATATATATATATATATATATATATATATATATATATATATATATATAAAATTTAAATAAAATATATATATTTTTTTTCATATATATATATATATATATATATATATATATATATATATATATATATATATATATATATATATATATATATATATATATATATATATGAAAGAAATATTTTAGAATTTATATTAGATTTACTATTATAATTCCATATATATATACAAAATGTACTTGGAAAAAATATGTATATAGTATCAGATTTTATTTAAGAACTTATATTTATTATAAATTATTATTTATTATTTAGGATTTAGTCTATCAACATGCTAATGTCAGAATGCATTGGAGTTTTGGCTGAATGTTGTGCATTTCTTGTTCTCAAATCAGTCATTCCCAAGGTTTCCTCTCATTTAAGATGCTGCACATGTAGACAGCGAGGAGACTCACTAAGAACATATGTCAGACCAGAGGTTTATCTTTGAGAAACTGAGACAGAGTCCTGATTAAAACAATCGGGTCCAGCTCACGCTGCTATCCGAAGCGCACAAACACTTAAACGACCTCAATCTCTCTGTAATCGAGCGCCGAGCGTCTGTGGCGGCTGCTGGACGCAGCAGAGGATCTGGAGGCCGAAAGCAGCCAAGTACAGAGCATAAATCAAACCTCCGGTGGGGCGAGAGCCGAGTAAACAACATACGGAGAGGGACGAGTGACGCTAATCAGAGAAATTATGACTAAACATTCATGCTTCCAGACGAACAATGACTCTACAAACCACAGAAGTCCAGTTTGAAAACAAGTGATGGGATTCATTCCCTTTATAGCTTGTTCATCCTTTTGGTTTGTGTTTTTATTTCTCTCTTCCCCATTTTAAAACAAAAACAAACAAAACAACAACAATTCATTCATTCAGAACACAATGTACACAAATAACCAGTGTTATTTTAGTATCATTTTAAAATATTATGGTATTTATTAATATTTTATAATTTTTATATTTTCAGTTTTCAGAATTTTGTTGTGCTTTTGTCATGTTTTATATTTATTTTTTTTATATATATTTTAAAAAAATATTTTTTGTGTATTTTTTTTATTATTAATTTTAGTTCTTTAACTTTTTATTTATTAGCCAAGGCAAAGTTTTCCTTCTAATAATAGTAATATTTTTTATTTTATTTCAGCTTTGTTTTCATAAGCAAAAATTATTTTAAGAGTTTTTTTTTCATTCAACAATAATAACACCGCATAAAACACACAGTACTAAAAAATTCAAATAAATGTTTCATTAAATATTTTAAGCAAAATCCACTAAATAAAACGACTTATGTTTTTAGATGACATCACAAAGGCCATACAGGCGGAGAAAAATAACATTAGCCAATAATATCAAAGCCCAACCCTCTCCTCATCCAATCAAATCCTGTTGGAAGTTAAAGTTGTAAACAAATGAAATGTGCTGCGAATGCGTTAAAACATATATTAAACAAGTGTTTTCTACTCACCCGAAACTCTCCGGTGCCTTGTGCCTTTGGCTCCATTCTGATGCTTCTTGTCTGGAGGAGAAGGCGGGACTATCGGTCTCCGGTCCAATAGGGATGGAGACGTGGAGGCCGCAGGTCTCCTGTCCTGTGGGGAGGGTGAGGGGGCGGGGCGTTTCTCCAAGGGCGACCGTGACGGGCTGGGCCGTCTGTCAATCAGCGACGGAGGCGTGGTGGAGCGAGGAGTCCCAGGACCGCGACCGTTCAGGAACTTCTCCTGGCCTTTGTGAGATGCTGGTGACGTCAAGGAGGACTTGAGAGGACTGGATGAAGGAGAGGAAGACGTGGAAGAGAAAGAAAGAGAAGAACCCGCTGTGGGAGACGAGGAGTTGACTTTGATGTGCGCTCCCTCCGATCTGTTGAAACACGGCATCTTCTCCAGACTCACCACGGGTAAAGACACGCTGGAGGAAAAAGATTGGGTATTTTACGTTGTGAGCTGCAATCATAATCAGAAATGTTTCTTGAGCAGCAAATCAGCATATTAGAATGATTTCTGAAGGATCATGTGACACTGAAGACTGGAGTAATGATGCTGAAAATTCAGCTTTGATCACAGGAATAAATTACATTTTAAAATATATGTAAATAGAAAACAGCTATTTCCAATTGTAATAATATTTCACAATTTCTACTGTATTTTTGATCAAATAAATGCAGATTTAGTGAGCAGAAAAGACTAAACATTAAAAAAAAAAATCTTACTGACTCCAAACTTTTTGTGTAAACATTAATCACTAATTATGCCCATTAATATGTAGAAATTTTTTTTCCAGATCATACATATTTCTCTAAGGTTCAATACTTGAACATAATGAACACAGCTAAATAAATATTAGTGTTATTATTTTTTTTACCTCTCATTTTAACCCTCTGGTGCTATTCGCATGTCTGTCAAAAATGACCACATTTAAAAAAAAAAAAATATTTAAATGAAATGAATATAATATATTTTAGTTTAATAATGTTTTTTATTTAATATTTTGTATTTTTAGGGGATTTTATAGTACATAATTATATCTACGCTGTAGTTATAATCCATTTATTCACTTTTTGAGGATAGAGCTGAAATTGAAATTTCCAACTTAAACATCAATTTTGACTTAATTTTGATCTCTTTTTAAAAGACAACACGTGACAAATTATTTCTGAAGTGAATTTAAAAAAAAAAAAAGTTATGAAAAATGCACAAAAATACTATTTTCAATTTTTATGAGCAATATTTTTACTCTAAAACTGAAAAAAAAAATCTAAGTCATAAAGCTAAACAAGTTCCAATTTTGAGCTTGATATCTCAAAAAATGAGCTTTCAGTAAGATTTTGTTGGGGCGCAGTACCAAAAGCTTCCACTAGATGAAATTCATCTCCCAATGTGCTCATTTTTGACCCTTTCGTATTATTTCCATATATTTTTGTGTTCACATAGCAAGATCCGAATCCGAAGTTTCGTACCATTCCAATGTATAAAAAAAAAAAAAAAAAAAAAAAAAAACGTAAAAATGTTTCAGTCAAATTTGACTGAATAACATCAGAGGGATAACTGTGCCATGCAGTGGTGTGAATATTCCTGCACACCAAAGATCTTTACAGTCACATTACAGCAGTAGATGATGTTTACAAACACTTTGCATTATGACACACTCTCTAGAACACTAAATTGAACCCATAATCCTGTGCTTGTCAGGGAAGGAGGGGGGAGGGCGGCGTTTTACCCACCAGGCCTTGGCTCGGGCTCCCTTGGGCGGATAGACGGCCAGCGGCGCCTTGCTGAAGCGTGAGTGTGGGTAATCGCGAGGAACCCGGAAGGGAAGGGGATCCACCTCGCTTTGGCCCACCGACATCTTGGCCTTGACAGGAACCAGAGGGGTCCTGGAGCTGCTGGGCGAGCAGTGTCTCCTCTCTGAAGAACACAACCGGCAGCAGATCATGAGACTCTCAACAGGAAGTTACACTGGAGAGCCTCTACAGATAAACAAACTGTACCAAAGTGCATCCTAAATCATCATACAATAAATAAAACTTTAAAGTGTGCACACTTGTGCTCATCTGCTAATATTCCACACAAACCACTTATAACCGCAATATTTTAGAGGAGTTTGTGAGGTTCTGGGTTTTTCGATTAACTTTTTCAGCTGTAGTAATATGTACGTTGAGGAATCTGAGGCTGAAAATGAAACCACAGCTTTAAATGTTTGAAACTAAAAGTTTACCAGCAACAGATATTAAGAAAATGAATCTAGCTAGATGGTCAAGCTTATATGTAAATGCAAACAATATGGATTCATAAATATATATATATATATATATATATATATATATATATATATATACACACACACACACACACACACACACACACACACACACACACACACACACACACACACACACACAAGAAGTATAATACAATAATAAATTCAAAAATCAATAAAAATTTTGTTTAATCAAGATTTTCCACAGTTTTTCTTTATTTGAATAATTTTTGTATTATTTATATTTGAGCATATTTTTTTATTTATATGGACCAATGTAACAGTACATAAATCATAAATAAAATAATAAAAAAATATATATATTTTATTCAAATAAATAATAATAATTAGTGCTGTCTAATCAATTAATCATGATTAATCACATCTAACATAAAATTGTGTAAATATAATATATATATATTATATATATATATATATATATATATACACATATATATATTAGTGTTGCACGATATACCGGTACTAGAAAGGTATCGCGATACCCTGCTTTTAGAAACGGTACGGTTCTTCATTTTATTAGTACCGGTACTTTGAGTGCCAGCTGTATTTCCTAATGTGCGACAGCAGGGAGCAGTGTGTGTGCAGCGCGCTGCTTCTGAGGCACATTGAGTGCGTGTTTATTCCTGTCAACTGCGCAACGGCAGATGCACAAAGCAAAATATGGCATTATTTTGCTTACATTGCCGACAGTCAGGGCAAGCCCACGGACACCACAAAGCCCGTCTGCAAAATACGTTACAAAATAACGCAAGCGAAGGGAGCATCCAACTTGCCAAACATCCCGATTTGTACAGAGAATTTAAAGAGCGACAGGTTAGTGAATGTGATACCAGCGTTATGTTTATGCTCTCAAAAATTAAATGAGTGTTATTTATATTACTCATGCAAGCAGACATCCGCAAAGAGGTGTATTATTGAGTCTAATAAGTGATATCTGGTTGCTAAAATAAAATTAATTTTAAAAAACAAATATGTGAAGGGACTATACAATTATATTAAACCAATTTATGCTTTAATAACATTGCTCTAATTATTTACAGTAATCAATATTCTCACTGTCAAAACACTTACATGCAGGGCTTGATGACAGCCACTCCCACTAGCCACTTTGGCGAGTTGAATATAATTTAAGTTTACAGCCTAATGGTCGTCGAAGATCGTCGTAGCACAAAATTACAATCCAATCACACAATTCGTTATTTACATGCAGTTAGTGAAGGAGGGATAGGCGGAATTGCGCTGAATGACACACAACAGAAGCGCTCTCTCTCTCTCTCTCTCTCGCTCTCTCTCTCTCTCTCTGTCTGTCGCGCGCGCGATCAGTTTTCCACGCGTCTGAATAGTCAAATACACGTGCACACAGATGTCTAAATGTCCATCATGTGGAGTATCTCGCGTGAATACAGTCGGTTATGGCTTAAGTGGATGTAAACAGGTGGGTAATAACTGAATATGCGTCAGTTACGTCCATGCATTCAGCAGCCCAATTAAATAGGCCTGTCCATCATTAATGTTAATCAAACAACAAAAGCTGTTAAATATGTTAAATAAACCTAGTGTATCTGAAAAAAGATTATTTTTAATTTACTACTGTTTTTGTAATTTGCTTCTTTGTTCTTTTATATAGCATAACACAAATAACTTGTTCTCATACTAGCTCATGCTCATACATTGTCCACCTCTTGCCCACCTGTACATACCAGCTGATATAAAATGTAATCTTGATTTGGGTGGTCAGTCTGCATTTAAAAGTTTGAAAGTGTTTTAAATCTTCTAAATCAAGTAAAATGACTCAAAGTAATTTAAGCATAAGAAAGTCAGCTTTAATCATATAAAATGTAATTTACCAACATCAAAATTGTGGCCAATAAAAATGCTAGCCACAGTTCTGTCATATGTTATTTATTTACTTTTCCTACTGTTTTAGGTTTTTGCCATAGTATCGTTTAAGTATCGGTATCGTGATACTGAAGTTGGGTATCGTATCGAAGTCAAAATTTTGGTATCGTGACAACACTAATATACACATATATATATATATGTTTGTGTCTGTGTATATATGTATATATAAGTGCTTTTAATCGATTAAAATATTTTACAAATTAATCACACATTGAATTAATTTCACTTTAATTTGTAATTTCCAAATTAATGTAGAAACAACATAAAATTGATGTTAACGCATTAATTTTGACAGTACATATAATATAATATTATAATATTATAATATTATAATATATATATATATATATATATATATATATATATTATAATATTATAATATATATATATATATATATATATATATATATATATATATATATATATATATATATATATATATATATATATATATATATATATATATATATATATATATACATACATATACATATATGCACAAGTATAATATGGCAAAAATCTAGTTAAAAAAAAAAATCAGGATACGTTTTCCAGTTTTTCATTAGTTTAATATAATATTTTCATTCTAATATTTGTGCATATAATTTAACAGTACATAAATCATAAATAAAAATAATAATATTTGTTTTAATAAATAACAATAGAATATACTAAGCACTTTTACCCAAACACATTTTTACCAAAACATTTAATGCATGAAAAATACCACACATAGACTTCCATAAATATTTGTGCATGTCAACTCAAACAAAATCACTGAATCAGAGGTTTGAACTGATTCACTAAAATGAACAGTCTGATTCACAGCAATAAAACAAACTCTAACACCATTTTGTACAAATACATCCTCCAGTCCAAGGTATTAATAAGCCCCAAAACTGACATTTCAAAAGGAAGACTGAGACGGTTGTTAACACACTTACGGTTCTTGCTGTGCATGGCTGTGGAGGGGTCGAGGTGGACACGCTCCTCTCTACTCACTGTTCAACTATTCCCAAACTACCTGCAATTACAAAGACTTATTATCACACACACACACACACAACACAAATTAGGGGCAACAACATATAATTGATGTACGGTGTTTCAAAACATCACACTGAGCCAGACTATTCTGGGGAAAAAAAGAAAAAAAGTCCTTGTTTATTTTCAAAGTGAATAATAATAATGGTTGGATCTGGCAGTGGCAGCTCACTAGCCGGCCTTGGCCTTAACATCGTGTCTCATCTGCCAGTGAAACTCAGCCAAGAGCCACAACAGTGTTTGCGAGGTCTCAAAAGAGCTGATTTCAGAGGCTCTGTTTGGACACGGCGGACGGGGAGAGCCCCTCGCTCACAACAGGGTTTGACCGCAGACCGAGAGAGAGAGAAACAATGGTCCGGCCGCTCTGACCGCAGGGGTGATTCAGCATTGGGTTGGTCTGAATACGCGGCAGGTGTGCAAATACGCTTGTAGGCGTATCTAGTGCAGCTGGGCTGAGAAAAAAAAGAAAAAGGGCCAAAGTCCATCGTGTTCACAGGTATGCTGATGTTCTGATCTGCTGCACACTGACGATGCTAAAACATGTTTACTATGATGAAGACTAATCAGTTCGAGTCTGTTGTGTCTTTAAGATGAGGTTGAGATGTACAAAACACAAAAAGTCTAATCTCTTGCTCCGAAATCTAATACTTCCCTACTATATTGTAGAGCTGCGCGATTAATCATTAAAGTCCCCATGAAATTTGGCTTTTAGTTATCTATAAGCTAGTTTACTCCAAAACAATGACAAAATTCACATTCAAAACTTCAATGATTTTGCACTTCAGCGAACACGATTCGGACAAATGCAATACTATTCATCAATAAGCTATATTATATATATATATATTTCATATAAAAATTAAATAGTATTTTTGTGCATTTTTCATAACAATAAATGTAAAATTCTGTAATGTTTTTTAAGTGAACATAAGGTTTGCACTGGGTTCTTATCAATCATATCAATGGTGATTTTATAATTATAAATATATTATATGTTTTAATATACATACTGCTCTCCAGTCAGGGTTAGATATTTTAAGATAGGCTGGCAAAAATGCTCCTGATAGTTCGTGACACGAGCAAGAGCGCTGTTTTTGTTTTGTTTCTAAATTTATCTGTTTTTGAACAAATTGGGCGAGTCACTGACTCACTAATCCATTCACAGTCATTTGCTTCGTTCCTGAATGAATCAGCCGGTTTGAACGAATCGGTTGAATGATTCATTGACTTAATCATTAACACTTGCTGCCTCCTACTGGCGACTTTAGTCTCCCATCTAAAAGTAGGCCTATTCTATCATTTTTTACCATCTAAAAGTAGGTCTGTTCTATCAGTTTTTTTCCGCCAACATTTCTATTTCTATATTCAAATGTTTATATTTGAAACATTAATATCATAACATTATTTATGCAATTGTAATTGAAGTGTAAATGCATAAATTGTAATGTCAGTTCATACAGCTTCTGTGCAGTGCTAAGATGAATTTTGTTTACAATGATTCATTTGATTGGTAATAAAAGCCTGTTATTCATTCTCATTAATGAAGTATTCAGAGAAAAATCTGGTCTGTTTTCATGTTTTTATGAAAGTTTGGTTCATTTTGTATACTGCATGGTATCGCGATACTACCTAGTATCATGATACTTCAGCTGGTATAGTATCGTAAGACATTTTTATGGTGTCGTGACAACCCTACTACATGGTGAATGGCACATAGTGCACTATATAGGGGATGGGGAATGATTCGGTGCTGCCGCTGATCCAGAGAGAGCCGTTGTCATGTATAGGCGTGAAACAGCTTCACAACCACACAGTATCATTATTTCTATGTTACAAATATTTATATTATCATTAGGATGATCTGGGATAAAAGTTTATAGCTCAGATATAAACACTGATGTCTACAAAAGCGAACAAATGAGTGTAAATCACCATTTGAAAGTAACACAGCGCTTCAAATAATGATTGTATCAATGAAAAAATGTCATTGAATCATGCATTCAAAAGATTCATTAAAAAAAAAAACACAGATTCATCCAGTAATGAAACAAGTCTTTATGAGTGAGTCATTGAATCATTCACTCAAATTAGTCATACAAATTAAACATTTTAAATAGACTGCAGCAATTAACATTGTGTCAGAACTTTTATTAAATTACATGTTATTTTTAGGGCTGCAACGATTAATCGTTTGCAAAATAAAAGTCTATGTTTACGTAATATATATGTGTGCGTTCTGTGTATAATAATTATGTATATATAAATATACACACATTCATGTATATATTAGGGATGTGCAACGATTAATCATGATTAATCGCTAGCAAAATAAAAGTCTGTGTTTACGTAATATATGTGTGTGTTCTGTTTATAATAATTATGTATATATAAATACACACACATACATGTATACATTTAAAAAAAATATGCATGTTTAAGTACATATATATATTTATATATATATTTTATAGTACATGTAAATATAAATATTTTATATATAAATTAACGTGTCTGTATTTATATATACATAACTATTATTAACAGAACACACACATATATTACGTAAAACAGATTTTATTTTGCAAACGATTAATCGTTGCACATCCCTAGTATATATTTAAGAAAAATGTTATATTTATATATAAAATATTTATATGTAATATATTTATTTATAATGCATGCATATATTTCTAAACTTTATACCTGTACTATGTGTGTGTATTTATATATACATAATTATTATACACAGAACACACACATATATATATATTACGTAAACACAGACTTTTATTTTGCAAACGATTACTCGCGATTAATCGTTGCTGCCCTAGTTATTTTGTTTAGTTGTCTCTTCAGAATTGTGGGAGAATCATGATCTCTAATCGAATCAAAAAAAGAAAAATCGTGATTCTCAATTTATTTACAATCATACAGCTCTATTCCCTACTATATAGTATGCAAAAAAACAGTAGTATGTCCGAAAAACAGCAGGTGAAAAGTCCCCAGATGACCTACAACCAGATTCTGATGGACACTTTAGGTGTGTTCAACTTGAAGCGGCGTTGCACAGACCGATCGCTGTTACATATTTAATGGTCACAAAGTAAATTCTGACAGTGTATGCAAAGCTTTAAAAGTAAACACAATCACTTATCTACACACAAGCTCAATGCTTTCTGAAATGTGTCAGAGTTACCACAGACGTTAACACGTCTTGTTTTATGGTCAGATTTTTTCTTTCAGAGCACAGCAACAGTTTGAAGAAATCTTTTCTGAACAAGTTAGTTTGTTAAAAACATATTTATAACTAGCTACCTGAATAACAACAACATATCCAGTGTAATGACAGAAATTTAAAGGCGAATCTATCGCCCCTTCAGTCCTAAGACTGGCTAACGTTACAACGACACAAGTTACAATCACTCAGTGAAAGCCTATGGGGATTTGTTCATTAGTTGTATCATCATAAGTCGAAACTCTCAGAAATGTGATATCACCTCTCTCTTAAACAAGTTGCGACAAATCTGAGCAATGATAACAGTGATAATTGCACCCAGGATAAAACGTCAGTTGTCTTGGCATGAAAATACATATTCAAAAGTATTAAATAAAGTAGTACTTCCACTCGTGTATGTGTGTGTGTGTGTGTGTGTGTGTGGTCGGTGAATAGTGTCCCCATCTGACAGGCCACAGGAAGCCACAGGCACCAGCTGAGCCGCGTTTGTTTACATCCGTTCTGCAACTACAGAAAGATGACCACTAGCGAAGCCTCGTCCTGCCGTAGAGCTCACGACACACTCGCAAACAGATGCGTAAACTGAAAGCTAAGCAAACACGTGAGGTGATCAAAAGCTTCTGCTGTGAATAACACACACACACACACCTCGGTGGGGAAGAAGCACTTACCCAGCTTGTGCTTGAGGGGACGGAAGAGAAAAAACTGAAAGCGAAAGAGAAGCAGAGAAAAACACGAGAGAATAGCATGCCTCCTGTGTAGCTGAAGGCGTCCCCCCTCTCTTTCTGGGCCGCGGCGTTCGAGTTGAATAGCAGCGAGTCGTTGACCCCTGTGCTGAACCCTCGCAGCTGCCGCGCAGCTCTCCGCTCTCGAAAGGAGGGGGAGAGAAAAACACAGTGAAAACGCCGCCGGAAGGGGGCGAGCTGCCAACGGGCTTTCCGTGCATTAGCGTCGCCTCCCGCCGCGCGAGACACCTCTCCGGTCCACGAGCGCACGTGGTCTGGGCACAAGACCAAAGACAGACGTGAGCCGAGCGCGAACAGACCAGACGAGCACGAGAGACTGAAGCGAAAGTAAACAAGACGAGTGATGAGTGACTGCTGGAGCGTTTCTGCCCCGGGACAGGATGCCTTTTGAAAAGAGAAAACCCTGCTTTGTTTTTGTTTTTTTTACATTCCCATATAATGGTTTATAGTGCAACAATACAATACAAACTCATTTTTCCTCCCAGCGAGAGGTTCGACCACCAAAGTCCCATTCATTTTCTCAGACTCTGATTTGTAGCAATAAACTTCTCAAGATGGATCTGCAATGAGGTGTAAATATACAAGTGAGCCTGACCTCAAGTTTGAATTTTAAAAACAATCTTGTTCAGCAAGTTAAATTCTGTGTGAAACCTACACTACCCATAATCCTGAAGAGAGATCCACCAATCAGACAAGTCGCTGTTACTATGGAAACCGATATTACAACAAAAAAACAAATGCAAATGATTTAATCAAGGCAGTCTTGCTACACAGTCTCAAACTGATTTTTGTACAATACCGTTCAAAAGATTGGAGTTTTTTAATGTTTTGCGTGTATATATTTTAATATATTTTATATATTTATAACATCTAATTCCCTCATGCACAGTTTCAATACATTTTTTACAATTTAAGAAATCAATACTTGTATTCAGCAAGGACGCATTAATTTGATCAAAAGTGAAGCATTTATAATCGTTACAAATTTTTCCTATTTCAAATAAATGCCAATATATATTATATATACAGCTATGGAAAAAATTAAGAGACCACTCCAAGTTCAGAAATCAATGTTAAGTTTTTCCATAGCTGTAATTATATATATATATATATATATATATATATATATATATATATATATATATATATATATATATATATATATATATATATATATATATATATATATATATATATATATATACACACACACACACATATGTATGCTGTGAAACAATTAATCACGTCCAAAATAAGTTTGTTTACATAACATGTGTGTGCTGTGTATATTAATATATAAACACACACACATGCATGTATATATTTATCAAAAATATATTATATTTATGTTTAAAATATTTATATTAATATATAACAAATTATATACAAATATAAATATACATGTATACAAAATAAAAATATTTCTTAAATAAATACATGTATTTGTGTGTATTTATATATTAATATACACAGTACACACGTTACGTTTACATAACGTGCGTACTGTGTATATTTATTAAGTATATATATACACACACATACACGCATGTATTCATTTAAGAAATATTTACATGCATGCACGTATATTTATTTATTTATATATATATATTATATATAAATACAAATATTTTGTATGTAAAAATAATATTTTTTGTTAAATATATACGTGTGTGTGTGTATTTATGTGCGTATATATATATATATATATATATATATATATATATATATATATATATATATATATATATATATAGTAGTTTCTCATATTGTTTGATTGATTTAGGTCTTACAAGTCCACAACTTAGCTAAACAAAAACTGAAAACTGTTAAAACCAGTCTGTTTCTCTCACCCACAATGCCCAGCTCTAGTAGAAGGTTTGGTTGATGGTGTTTGCCGAATTAAAAGTTTTCTTAACAGGCCTTAGGTGCGAGACTGAGGTTTCTATGGGATGCAACGGGTATAATAATGTAAACTGCAAATCACTCTTGCTTTACAGCAGTAAAAACTTCTATTATATCTTACAACAGACTATTAACAGGTTACTTCTGCTTATCATCTGCTTATATTTAACTCTAGCCGTAGAATTAAGGGTTTAGTTTAATTAGGAGTGTCTATTAAGACAAACATAACTACTATTATTGCTCATACTCCAGGTTAGTGATTTGACAAAGACTTCAGCACACAGACTACAGATGCAATGAAGCGATCAGACTTAGATCAGGCCATCTAATTGTGGTTATTTGATATAATCGTAATTATTTGAGATAACTGCAATAATTTAAATCACATTTGCCAAAGAATATAAAAAACACTGCTGTAAAGTACACAAAAACAGTCAAAGGTATATATATATATATATATTATGAATTTTCACAGCACTAAAGTAAATCATATAGGCCTATTTAATTATGATTTTATTATTATAAAATAACGTATTAGGCTTACATTTCAAGTGACATGAACAAAACAGAACATTTACTCCTTAAACAATTCTCTCTAAATAATTTGTTTAAAATAAATAAACACTGCACAGCAGCTGATTACGGGACATCCCAGAAGATGAATCAAACACACACAATTCATTTCTGAACTGAATGACCGAAATATCAACTTTAAACACACTTATGTCAGACCATTAAATTCCCTCTTCATAAATCCGTATCATTACAGCCCAAACGACGGCTGTCAGCAAGTCAAGTTGTGGCCAACACACACTTACCGTAATGAGTCAGGACGTCCTGAGGCTTAACGACTTTGTTGCAGACATGGCAAACGACGGGTTTGAAATCCTCATGGGTTGAGACGTGATCATACACGAGCATATCTACAGCCGAGAGAGAAAGAGAGACACAGTTAGACAACTTTAAAAAGCACTTCACGTATAAGTGAAAATACGTGTCTACCGATTGTGTGGTGTTGTTTTTGACAACATGATTAAATGATTAGTTCTCTTCAGAATTAATATTTCCTGATAATTTACTCACCCCCATGTCATCCAAGATGTCGAACAGAGAGTTAAAAGAAATGAAGGTTTTTGAGGAAAACATTCCAGGATTTTTCTCCATATAGTGGACTTCAATGGGGACCAACAGGTTGAAGGTCCAAATGTCAGTTTCAGTGCAGCTTCAAAGAGCTCTACATGATCCCAGATGAGGTATAAGAGTCTTATCTAGAGAAACCATCGGCCATTTAGTAAAAAAAAATAAAAAATTGCATACTTTTTAACCACAGATGCGCCACGCATTACGTAATCATGTTGGAAAGGTCACGCGTGACGTAGGCGGTACTGATCTAGTGTCCACAAAGTGAACGTGCAAAAACTAAGTCAAACGGCCTTTACAAAAAAAAGTTTGTTTTAAAACAACGATGTCAGACAATTTTGAAGTTGGAGGAGAAAATGAGATACCGTGGTACTTCCGCCTACATACTAGGACCCTTGCAGGTAAAAAAAATATGAGGACATCAAGCAACAACAAAGGAGCAATATAATTGTTAAAATATCCAAGTACTGATTTTGTGATTTGAGGAAATTGTGATTAATCATGTGTCCATCATGCATCGCTGCCTATATTTAGACTACAATTTATAGTATTGCTGTTTTTTTTTGTTTTTTTTGAAAATACGCCATCTGCAGTAATGTTTTGGCTGAAAATCAATTTAATTTCAAATTATTATAGCAATATTTTATGGATATTAGTTCTATCATGAGAGTGATGATCCTTGAAAAGACTCTATAAACTACTATAAATTGTCATGTAAATATATCCAGTGATGCATGATGTCCACACATGATTATATCCAATACTTGGATATTTGAAAAATTATATTTCTCCTTGATGTTCTAATTTTTTTTAGTCAATACAGTGGCAGTGGACCCTAATGTGTCATGCAATACACTGCCACCAACTGGTCAACTTTTGCAAGTGCAAAAAAAAAATAACAGAGACTGTTAAAAGTTCTGGAATATGTTCAAAATACATGAAAACAATGTTAAAGAGCAAAAAAAACATGTTTTATAGTGTTTACAATATTTATTTTTTAATAATTGTTTTCTCAAACACATATTTCATCCGTTCTTCAAATGCACGTTGCCCACTCTAGTGGACATTTCACCAACTTCTTGAAAAATGCATGTTTGAAAAAAATGAAGGTGATCATTTTTTTTCATGCCTAAAGAGTAATAAAAACACTTTTGAAAAAAATCCTGAAGTAGCCTATCATAATTCGTGCATGAAAGGGCTAGATAAGACTCTTATTCCTCGTCTGGGATCATGTAGAGCTCTTTGAAGCTGCACTGAAACTGACATTTGGACCTTCAACCTGTTGGTCCCCATTGAAGTCCACTATATGGAGAAAAATCCTGGAATGTTTTCCTCAAAAACCTTCATTTCTCTTTGACTGAAGAAAGAAAGACATCTTGGATGATCAGGAAACTTTAATTCTGAAGTGAACTAATCCTTTAAAAGTCTGACTGAAAAAAGATTTTCCTTTACTAGTGTGTTTTAAATGCTCCTGTGGTGTAACAAACATGCTCATCTTTTTCTCCCAAAGCAAACATGAAAAGTCCTGCTTACCGCAGATCAGTGCCAAATCTGAACGGTGCCAGAAATGCACCAAATCACTCTCCTAAATTAATGGAATAATCATTTTACAGCCGTGAGCGACATGAAAATTATTTTGGGTGCATGTGAATTTTTTTTCCACATCTGACCCAGTAAATTATTAACCAACGTTGCCAAAGAGGGCCAGAGCTGACATCATAATACCATGTATAACCCACTTAAAATGACATTTTGAGGTAGAAACCATAAGATAAAGGAGTCCATTTAATGTTTTTTTACATGTTTAACTTTTTTAGTATAATGTTGCTGTTTGAGTCACTCCAGCAGTAGTGTCACTGTTTCTGAACTCCGTCACAATATTCCTCATTTAAATAATTCCCACCCAAAATAAAGGGGCGGGGCCTGGTTGAGTTAGTTAGTAGTGTGTTGAAACTGGCAGTTATGGTAAGGGCGGGACATTTCCCAAACACGCTGGAAGTGCTTGACAAATCACAACACACATTGTGCTTTTCAGAAGGCGGAGCTTTACATAGACAGGAACTAAACAGAGCGTTACTGACAGACTGGAAAGAGCGGAGCTGCAACAATGGAGAATATGGGAAAATAATGAACATTCAAGCATGAAAACCTGCTCTAGTAGAGCCCAAAATAACATCAAGACTAACAGGTCCCCTTTAAAGATTTGATTGCGACACTAATTATTTCACATTAAACTGTGCTGTAATTCTTCAGAGGAGCTTGTCATATTCACTGAGCTTTCATTCACCATCCATGCAGAATCATTACACACTTCCTCTGAGAACATACACACTCACACAGAGCTCTTGTGCTGATGTTAAACATGAGAAAAACACATCTGAACTGCATTAACACCAGCTGTGTGTTGTGGTCAGACTCTGAACTGACAGATTACGTTCAGAATGCAACACTAGTGTATTGTTTCTAAATAGTGTGCAGGAGGTACTATATAAAGTCTATAAAGTATAACATTGCAGTGTGTTTATAAATGGCTTTAGCCCCCCTAAATTTCAATCCAGACCCCCTAAAAATTTGTGATTAACGCGGTAACACTAATTCGTGATCACTTCAGTCCCCTTTAAAACTCATATGAATTCATCTAAATGGCTTTTCCTACTCTTCATACTTCAGTGCAATAAAGTTGTTATAATATTCATTTTATAATAAATCCGAAAGCAAAACACGTGAAAAAAGCTATAAAATGGAGTGGAAATGGCAAATGAGCTAATGAGTGGTCCTCTGCAGCCATCTGATGGTTATAATGTTAATTTCATGTCATTTTCATGTTAAAAGTGTTTGTTTTCCAGCAGGTGACAGAAATCAACCACTAAAGCATTTGGAAGTGAATTGGACTGAGAACCAAAACAAACTTGGAGCCAATCAGCAGTAAGGGGCGTGTCCACTCATGAGGGGGGAGGTGCCATGTGTTGCATAGCGTGTTCGTGGATTTGGGGGCGGAGCTATCAAGGGTAGGGGCGTGTTTGTTTTGCTGATTTCAAATATCAACAGCGTTTTTCAGAAATCACTTACTGCGCCTTTAAAGTTAATTTAACTGCACAAATGTAGTTAAAAAATTTACATTTTCGTGTTGAAAATTTTTCTAAAAAAAATATATATATTGCCAATCTAGACAGTTACAGTAATATAAACTTGAGAGGTATTGTAGAACTGACTGTATTGTTTAATTTATTATTAACAACTATTAATAATAATAATATTTATATAATTATATTATTATTATTGTTATCTTCAACATCAACAACTAGTAATAATTATTGTTATGAATTATTGTTATTAATTACATTACTATTTCCTAATTTCAATTAATGAATGTACACAATTAATATTTATTATATGTTATGTAGTTGTTGCGATTATCGCATACAAAATAAAAGTTTGAGTTTGCCTAATATATGTGGGTGTACTGTGTGTAATTATTATGTATATATATATAAATACAAACACATCCATGTATATATTTGAGAAATATTTACAAGTATATGTATTTATTTATATTTTTATATAATTTATATTATATATATATATAAATACATTTTTTGTACATTAATAACATATTTCTCTTAAATATATACATTAATTTGTGTGTATTTATATATACATATTAATGACACACATTACTCACACATATATTATACAAACTCAAACTTTTATTTTGTATGCGATTAATCGTTTGACAGCCCTAATGTTATGTAAATAATAACATGTAATTCTTTTGATAATCAACTATTAATACAACTATTATTATTATTATTATCTTCAAGATCAACTAGTAATAATGATTATTATTGTCATAAATTATTGTTATTAATGGCATTAATATACACTTTTTATTTGTATTCAATTAATCAATGTATACAATTATTTTTTATTATATTATGTAAATAATAAAGTGTAATTATTTTGATAATCAACTATTATTATATTCAACATCTTTATCTAGTAATAATGATTATTATTATTATTATTATTATTATTATTTACATTACCATTTCCTTTTTATTCAATTAATGAATGTATACAATTAATGTTATGTAAATAATAAAGTGTAATTCTTTTGATAATCAACTATTAATACAACTATTATTATTATTTATACTTTTTTTTTTTTTTTACAAAAATGATATCTGTCTATTCTGTTGTCAATATTTTTAAGTATCGGTAGTGTGATATTATTGAAAAGTTAGGCTATTGTTGGTGCAAACAGCACTAACAACAATAACATGATGACACCAGAAGAAACGCCCACCCCACACACACACACACACACACACACACACACACTCACCTGCTTTACTGAGTTTGATCACCTCTGCACCCTTCAAGAGCTTCTTCCCAGCAGTATCAGAGTGAAGATCTGAAAATATTTGTCAAAATCAATATCACTGCATGCATTAGACTGACAGTGTAACCAAACAGTTAACCAACATGCACAGTTACAAATACTGGTAGCTAGATGGCTGTCTTGATCCAGTCATGCAACACACACACACGCACACAAACACACACATATACACACAAACACACACAGTGTCTAAACTTATACACACTCCGTCTCGTGAGCCACCAACATCCATGCATTCGCGTGTAAAGTACAGAAGTGCCTGACACCTGTCAATCACTCATGACACACAATCATATGAATGCATGCGTGTTTACAGCGTGTTGTTTATGCAGCGGCGCAGATGCACGGAGGACACGCGCGCGCGCGCACGCACGATCCTCCGTTCTAAAGCGCGAGATCACCGAGCGTCGTACCGCAGTTGAACAAGTGTCTGAGGGCAGCAGTGTGACTTACAGTGTGTGTTGTG